>NW_028175314.1:0-143000 GCF_965226575.1 Pagrus pagrus
CTTTTCAGCGCTAAAACAGCCTCCAATCGCTCTGAAACGCTCATTTTTGACATAAGCCACTTTTCACCTTTAATGAATGAAATTCCAGGTAAAAACTCCTTTGCCATGAAGAAGATCCAAATTCAACCAGTTCAGGCTAGTAAACCTGTTTGAAAGACCTTTTTTCAGTGAAATGCAGCTTAGTGCAAAAACAGGCTGCTCTCGCTCTGAAACGCTCATTTTTCACATAAGCCACTTTTCAGCGCTAAAACAGCCTCCAATCGCTCTGAAACGCTCATTTTTGACATAAGCCACTTTTCAGCCTTAGGCGACTGTACAGTGCTAAAACAGGCTGCTCTCGCTCTGAAACGCTCATTTTTCACATAACCCACTTTTCACCCTTAATGAATTAAATTCCAGGTAAAAACTCCTTTGCCATGAAGAAGATCCAAATTCAACCAGTTCAGGCTAGTAAACCTGTTTGAAAGACCCTTTTTCAGTGAAATGCAGCTTAGTGCAAAAACAGGCTGCTCTCGCTCTGAAACGCTCATTTTTCACATAAGCCACTTTTCAGCCTTCGGCGACTGTACAGTGCTAAAACAGCCTCCTATCGCTCTGAAACGCTCATTTTTGACATAAGCCACTTTTCAGCCTTAATGAATGAAATTCCAGGTAGAAACTCATTTGCCATGAAGAAGATCCAAATTCAATCAGTTCAGGCTAGTAAACCTGTTTGAAAGACCTTTTTTCAGTGAAATGCAGCTTAGTGCAAAAACAGGCTGCTCTCGCTCTGAAACGCTCATTTTTCACATGAGCCACTTTTCAGCCTTAGGCGACTGTACAGTGCAAAAACAGGCTGCTCTCGCTCTGAAACGCTCATTTTTCACATAACCCACCTTTCACCCTTAATGAATTAAATTCCAGGTAAAAACTCCTTTGCCATGAAGAAGATCCAAATTCAACCAGTTCAGGCTAGTAAACCTGTTTGAAAGACCCTTTTTCAGTGAAATGCAGCTTAGTGCAAAAACAGGCTGCTCTCGCTCTGAAACGCTCATTTTTCACATAAGCCACTTTTCAGCGCTAAAACAGCCTCCAATCGCTCTGAAACGCTCATTTTTGACATAAGCCACTTTTCACCTTTAATGAATGAAATTCCAGGTAAAAACTCCTTTGCCATGAAGAAGATCCAAATTCAACCAGTTCAGGCTAGTAAACCTGTTTGAAAGACCTTTTTTCAGTGAAATGCAGCTTAGTGCAAAAACAGGCTGCTCTCGCTCTGAAACGCTCATTTTTCACATAACCCACTTTTCACCCTTAATGAATTAAATTCCAGGTAAAAACTCCTTTGCCATGAAGAAGATCCAAATTCAACCAGTTCAGGCTAGTAAACCTGTTTGAAAGACCCTTTTTCAGTGAAATGCAGCTTAGTGCAAAAACAGGCTGCTCTCGCTCTGAAACGCTCATTTTTCACATAAGCCACTTTTCAGCCTTCGGCGACTGTACAGTGCTAAAACAGCCTCCTATCGCTCTGAAACGCTCATTTTTGACATAAGCCACTTTTCAGCCTTAATGAATGAAATTCCAGGTAGAAACTCATTTGCAATGACGAAGATCCAAATTCAATCAGTTCAGGCTAGTAAACCTGTTTGAAAGACCTTTTTTCAGTGAAATGCAGCTTAGTGCAAAAACAGGCTGCTCTCGCTCTGAAACGCTCATTTTTCACATAAGCCACTTTTCAGCGCTAAAACAGCCTCCAATCGCTCTGAAACGCTCATTTTTGACATAAGCCACTTTTCACCTTTAATGAATGAAATTCCAGGTAAAAACTCCTTTGCCATGAAGAAGATCCAAATTCAACCAGTTCAGGCTAGTAAACCTGTTTGAAAGACCTTTTTTCAGTGAAATGCAGCTTAGTGCGAAAACAGGCTGCTCTCGCTCTGAAACGCTCATTTTTCACATAAGCCACTTTTCAGCGCTAAAACAGCCTCCAATCGCTCTGAAACGCTCATTTTTGACATAAGCCACTTTTCACCTTTAATGAATGAAATTCCAGGTAAAAACTCCTTTGCCATGAAGAAGATCCAAATTCAACCAGTTCAGGCTAGTAAACCTGTTTGAAAGACCTTTTTTCAGTGAAATGCAGCTTAGTGCAAAAACAGGCTGCTCTCGCTCTGAAACGCTCATTTTTCACATGAGCCACTTTTCAGCCTTAGGCGACTGTACAGTGCAAAAACAGGCTGCTCTCGCTCTGAAACGCTCATTTTTCACATAACCCACTTTTCACCCTTAATGAATTAAATTCCAGGTAAAAACTCCTTTGCCATGAAGAAGATCCAAATTCAACCAGTTCAGGCTAGTAAACCTGTTTGAAAGACCCTTTTTCAGTGAAATGCAGCTTAGTGCAAAAACAGGCTGCTCTCGCTCTGAAACGCTCATTTTTCACATAAGCCACTTTTCAGCCTTCGGCGACTGTACAGTGCTAAAACAGCCTCCTATCGCTCTGAAACGCTCATTTTTGACATAAGCCACTTTTCAGCCTTAATGAATGAAATTCCAGGTAGAAACTCATTTGCCATGAAGAAGATCCAAATTCAATCAGTTCAGGCTAGTAAACCTGTTTGAAAGACCTTTTTTCAGTGAAATGCAGCTTAGTGCAAAAACAGGCTGCTCTCGCTCTGAAACGCTCATTTTTCACATAACCCACTTTTCACCCTTAATGAATTAAATTCCAGGTAAAAACTCCTTTGCCATGAAGAAGATCCAAATTCAACCAGTTCAGGCTAGTAAACCTGTTTGAAAGACCCTTTTTCAGTGAAATGCAGCTTAGTGCAAAAACAGGCTGCTCTCGCTCTGAAACGCTCATTTTTCACATAAGCCACTTTTCAGCCTTCGGCGACTGTACAGTGCTAAAACAGCCTCCTATCGCTCTGAAACGCTCATTTTTGACATAAGCCACTTTTCAGCCTTAATGAATGAAATTCCAGGTAGAAACTCATTTGCCATGAAGAAGATCCAAATTCAATCAGTTCAGGCTAGTAAACCTGTTTGAAAGACCTTTTTTCAGTGAAATGCAGCTTAGTGCAAAAACAGGCTGCTCTCGCTCTGAAACGCTCATTTTTCACATAAGCCACTTTTCAGCGCTAAAACAGCCTCCAATCGCTCTGAAACGCTCATTTTTGACATAAGCCACTTTTCACCTTTAATGAATGAAATTCCAGGTAAAAACTCCTTTGCCATGAAGAAGATCCAAATTCAACCAGTTCAGGCTAGTAAACCTGTTTGAAAGACCTTTTTTCAGTGAATTGCAGCTTAGTGCAAAAACAGGCTGCTCTCGCTCTGAAACGCTCATTTTTCACATAAGCCACTTTTCAGCGCTAAAACAGCCTCCAATCGCTCTGAAACGCTCATTTTTGACATAAGCCACTTTTCACCTTTAATGAATGAAATTCCAGGTAAAAACTCCTTTGCCATGAAGAAGATCCAAATTCAACCAGTTCAGGCTAGTAAACCTGTTTGAAAGACCTTTTTTCAGTGAAATGCAGCTTAGTGCAAAAACAGGCTGCTCTCGCTCTGAAACGCTCATTTTTCACATAAGCCACTTTTCAGCCTTAGGCGACTGTACAGTGCAAAAACAGGCTGCTCTCGCTCTGAAACGCTCATTTTTCACATAAGCCACTTTTCAGCGCTAAAACAGCCTCCAATCGCTCTGAAACGCTCATTTTTGACATAAGCCACTTTTCACCTTTAATGAATGAAATTCCAGGTAAAAACTCCTTTGCCATGAAGAAGATCCAAATTCAACCAGTTCAGGCTAGTAAACCTGTTTGAAAGACCTTTTTTCAGTGAAATGCAGCTTAGTGCAAAAACAGGCTGCTCTCGCTCTGAAACGCTCATTTTTCACATGAGCCACTTTTCAGCCTTAGGCGACTGTACAGTGCAAAAACAGGCTGCTCTCGCTCTGAAACGCTCATTTTTCACATAACCCACTTTTCACCCTTAATGAATTAAATTCCAGGTAAAAACTCCTTTGCCATGAAGAAGATCCAAATTCAACCAGTTCAGGCTAGTAAACCTGTTTGAAAGACCCTTTTTCAGTGAAATGCAGCTTAGTGCAAAAACAGGCTGCTCTCGCTCTGAAACGCTCATTTTTCACATAAGCCACTTTTCAGCCTTCGGCGACTGTACAGTGCTAAAACAGCCTCCTATCGCTCTGAAACGCTCATTTTTGACATAAGCCACTTTTCAGCCTTAATGAATGAAATTCCAGGTAGAAACTCATTTGCCATGAAGAAGATCCAAATTCAATCAGTTCAGGCTAGTAAACCTGTTTGAAAGACCTTTTTTCAGTGAAATGCAGCTTAGTGCAAAAACAGGCTGCTCTCGCTCTGAAACGCTCATTTTTCACATAACCCACTTTTCACCCTTAATGAATTAAATTCCAGGTAAAAACTCCTTTGCCATGAAGAAGATCCAAATTCAACCAGTTCAGGCTAGTAAACCTGTTTGAAAGACCCTTTTTCAGTGAAATGCAGCTTAGTGCAAAAACAGGCTGCTCTCGCTCTGAAACGCTCATTTTTCACATAAGCCACTTTTCAGCCTTCGGCGACTGTACAGTGCTAAAACAGCCTCCTATCGCTCTGAAACGCTCATTTTTGACATAAGCCACTTTTCAGCCTTAATGAATGAAATTCCAGGTAGAAACTCATTTGCCATGAAGAAGATCCAAATTCAATCAGTTCAGGCTAGTAAACCTGTTTGAAAGACCTTTTTTCAGTGAAATGCAGCTTAGTGCAAAAACAGGCTGCTCTCGCTCTGAAACGCTCATTTTTCACATGAGCCACTTTTCAGCCTTAGGCGACTGTACAGTGCAAAAACAGGCTGCTCTCGCTCTGAAACGCTCATTTTTCACATAACCCACTTTTCACCCTTAATGAATTAAATTCCAGGTAAAAACTCCTTTGCCATGAAGAAGATCCAAATTCAACCAGTTCAGGCTAGTAAACCTGTTTGAAAGACCCTTTTTCAGTGAAATGCAGCTTAGTGCAAAAACAGGCTGCTCTCGCTCTGAAACGCTCATTTTTCACATAAGCCACTTTTCAGCGCTAAAACAGCCTCCAATCGCTCTGAAACGCTCATTTTTGACATAAGCCACTTTTCACCTTTAATGAATGAAATTCCAGGTAAAAACTCCTTTGCCATGAAGAAGATCCAAATTCAACCAGTTCAGGCTAGTAAACCTGTTTGAAAGACCTTTTTTCAGTGAAATGCAGCTTAGTGCAAAAACAGGCTGCTCTCGCTCTGAAACGCTCATTTTTCACATAACCCACTTTTCACCCTTAATGAATTAAATTCCAGGTAAAAACTCCTTTGCCATGAAGAAGATCCAAATTCAACCAGTTCAGGCTAGTAAACCTGTTTGAAAGACCCTTTTTCAGTGAAATGCAGCTTAGTGCAAAAACAGGCTGCTCTCGCTCTGAAACGCTCATTTTTCACATAAGCCACTTTTCAGCCTTCGGCGACTGTACAGTGCTAAAACAGCCTCCTATCGCTCTGAAACGCTCATTTTTGACATAAGCCACTTTTCAGCCTTAATGAATGAAATTCCAGGTAGAAACTCATTTGCAATGAAGAAGATCCAAATTCAATCAGTTCAGGCTAGTAAACCTGTTTGAAAGACCTTTTTTCAGTGAAATGCAGCTTAGTGCAAAAACAGGCTGCTCTCGCTCTGAAACGCTCATTTTTCACATAAGCCACTTTTCAGCGCTAAAACAGCCTCCAATCGCTCTGAAACGCTCATTTTTGACATAAGCCACTTTTCACCTTTAATGAATGAAATTCCAGGTAAAAACTCCTTTGCCATGAAGAAGATCCAAATTCAACCAGTTCAGGCTAGTAAACCTGTTTGAAAGACCTTTTTTCAGTGAAATGCAGCTTAGTGCGAAAACAGGCTGCTCTCGCTCTGAAACGCTCATTTTTCACATAAGCCACTTTTCAGCGCTAAAACAGCCTCCAATCGCTCTGAAACGCTCATTTTTGACATAAGCCACTTTTCACCTTTAATGAATGAAATTCCAGGTAAAAACTCCTTTGCCATGAAGAAGATCCAAATTCAACCAGTTCAGGCTAGTAAACCTGTTTGAAAGACCTTTTTTCAGTGAAATGCAGCTTAGTGCAAAAACAGGCTGCTCTCGCTCTGAAACGCTCATTTTTCACATGAGCCACTTTTCAGCCTTAGGCGACTGTACAGTGCAAAAACAGGCTGCTCTCGCTCTGAAACGCTCATTTTTCACATAACCCACTTTTCACCCTTAATGAATTAAATTCCAGGTAAAAACTCCTTTGCCATGAAGAAGATCCAAATTCAACCAGTTCAGGCTAGTAAACCTGTTTGAAAGACCCTTTTTCAGTGAAATGCAGCTTAGTGCAAAAACAGGCTGCTCTCGCTCTGAAACGCTCATTTTTCACATAAGCCACTTTTCAGCCTTCGGCGACTGTACAGTGCTAAAACAGCCTCCTATCGCTCTGAAACGCTCATTTTTGACATAAGCCACTTTTCAGCCTTAATGAATGAAATTCCAGGTAGAAACTCATTTGCCATGAAGAAGATCCAAATTCAATCAGTTCAGGCTAGTAAACCTGTTTGAAAGACCTTTTTTCAGTGAAATGCAGCTTAGTGCAAAAACAGGCTGCTCTCGCTCTGAAACGCTCATTTTTCACATAACCCACTTTTCACCCTTAATGAATTAAATTCCAGGTAAAAACTCCTTTGCCATGAAGAAGATCCAAATTCAACCAGTTCAGGCTAGTAAACCTGTTTGAAAGACCCTTTTTCAGTGAAATGCAGCTTAGTGCAAAAACAGGCTGCTCTCGCTCTGAAACGCTCATTTTTCACATAAGCCACTTTTCAGCCTTCGGCGACTGTACAGTGCTAAAACAGCCTCCTATCGCTCTGAAACGCTCATTTTTGACATAAGCCACTTTTCAGCCTTAATGAATGAAATTCCAGGTAGAAACTCATTTGCCATGAAGAAGATCCAAATTCAATCAGTTCAGGCTAGTAAACCTGTTTGAAAGACCTTTTTTCAGTGAAATGCAGCTTAGTGCAAAAACAGGCTGCTCTCGCTCTGAAACGCTCATTTTTCACATAAGCCACTTTTCAGCGCTAAAACAGCCTCCAATCGCTCTGAAACGCTCATTTTTGACATAAGCCACTTTTCACCTTTAATGAATGAAATTCCAGGTAAAAACTCCTTTGCCATGAAGAAGATCCAAATTCAACCAGTTCAGGCTAGTAAACCTGTTTGAAAGACCTTTTTTCAGTGAATTGCAGCTTAGTGCAAAAACAGGCTGCTCTCGCTCTGAAACGCTCATTTTTCACATAAGCCACTTTTCAGCGCTAAAACAGCCTCCAATCGCTCTGAAACGCTCATTTTTGACATAAGCCACTTTTCACCTTTAATGAATGAAATTCCAGGTAAAAACTCCTTTGCCATGAAGAAGATCCAAATTCAACCAGTTCAGGCTAGTAAACCTGTTTGAAAGACCTTTTTTCAGTGAAATGCAGCTTAGTGCAAAAACAGGCTGCTCTCGCTCTGAAACGCTCATTTTTCACATAAGCCACTTTTCAGCCTTAGGCGACTGTACAGTGCAAAAACAGGCTGCTCTCGCTCTGAAACGCTCATTTTTCACATAACCCACTTTTCACCCTTAATGAATTAAATTCCAGGTAAAAACTCCTTTGCCATGAAGAAGATCCAAATTCAACCAGTTCAGGCTAGTAAACCTGTTTGAAAGACCCTTTTTCAGTGAAATGCAGCTTAGTGCAAAAACAGGCTGCTCTCGCTCTGAAACGCTCATTTTTCACATAAGCCACTTTTCAGCGCTAAAACAGCCTCCAATCGCTCTGAAACGCTCATTTTTGACATAAGCCACTTTTCAGCACTAAAACAGCCTCCAATCGCTCTGAAACGCTCATTTTTGACATAAGCCACTTTTCACCTTTAATGAATGAAATTCCACGTAAAAACTCCTTTGCCATGAAGAAGATCCAAATTCAACCAGTTCAGGCTAGTAAACCTGTTTGAAAGACCCTTTTTCAGTGAAATGCAGCTTAGTGCAAAAACAGGCTGCTCTCGCTCTGAAACGCTCATTTTTCACATAAGCCACTTTTCAGCCTTCGGCGACTGTACAGTGCTAAAACAGCCTCCTATCGCTCTGAAACGCTCATTTTTGACATAAGCCACTTTTCAGCCTTAATGAATGAAATTCCAGGTAGAAACTCATTTGCAATGAAGAAGATCCAAATTCAATCAGTTCAGGCTAGTAAACCTAAGACCTTTTTTCAGTGAAATGCAGCTTAGTGCAAAAACAGGCTGCTCTCGCTCTGAAACGCTCATTTTTCACATAAGCCACTTTTCAGCGCTAAAACAGCCTCCAATCGCTCTGAAACGCTCATTTTTGACATAAGCCACTTTTCACCTTTAATGAATGAAATTCCAGGTAAAAACTCCTTTGCCATGAAGAAGATCCAAATTCAACCAGTTCAGGCTAGTAAACCTGTTTGAAAGACCTTTTTTCAGTGAAATGCAGCTTAGTGCAAAAACAGGCTGCTCTCGCTCTGAAACGCTCATTTTTCACATAAGCCACTTTTCAGCGCTAAAACAGCCTCCAATCGCTCTGAAACGCTCATTTTTGACATAAGCCACTTTTCACCTTTAATGAATGAAATTCCAGGTAAAAACTCCTTTGCCATGAAGAAGATCCAAATTCAACCAGTTCAGGCTAGTAAACCTGTTTGAAAGACCTTTTTTCAGTGAAATGCAGCTTAGTGCAAAAACAGGCTGCTCTCGCTCTGAAACGCTCATTTTTCACATAAGCCACTTTTCAGCCTTAGGCGACTGTACAGTGCAAAAACAGGCTGCTCTCGCTCTGAAACGCTCATTTTTCACATAACCCACTTTTCACCCTTAATGAATTAAATTCCAGGTAAAAACTCCTTTGCCATGAAGAAGATCCAAATTCAACCAGTTCAGGCTAGTAAACCTGTTTGAAAGACCCTTTTTCAGTGAAATGCAGCTTAGTGCAAAAACAGGCTGCTCTCGCTCTGAAACGCTCATTTTTCACATAAGCCACTTTTCAGCCTTCGGCGACTGTACAGTGCTAAAACAGCCTCCTATCGCTCTGAAACGCTCATTTTTGACATAAGCCACTTTTCAGCCTTAATGAATGAAATTCCAGGTAGAAACTCATTTGCCATGAAGAAGATCCAAATTCAACCAGTTCAGGCTAGTAAACCTGTTTGAAAGACCTTTTTTCAGTGAAATGCAGCTTAGTGCAAAAACAGGCTGCTCTCGCTCTGAAACGCTCATTTTTCACATGAGCCACTTTTCAGCCTTAGGCGACTGTACAGTGCAAAAACAGGCTGCTCTCGCTCTGAAACGCTCATTTTTCACATAACCCACTTTTCACCCTTAATGAATTAAATTCCAGGTAAAAACTCCTTTGCCATGAAGAAGATCCAAATTCAACCAGTTCAGGCTAGTAAACCTGTTTGAAAGACCTTTTTTCAGTGAAATGCAGCTTAGTGCAAAAACAGGCTGCTCTCGCTCTGAAACGCTCATTTTTCACATAAGCCACTTTTCAGCGCTAAAACAGCCTCCAATCGCTCTGAAACGCTCATTTTTGACATAAGCCACTTTTCAGCACTAAAACAGCCTCCAATCGCTCTGAAACGCTCATTTTTGACATAAGCCACTTTTCACCTTTAATGAATGAAATTCCACGTAAAAACTCCTTTGCCATGAAGAAGATCCAAATTCAACCAGTTCAGGCTAGTAAACCTGTTTGAAAGACCCTTTTTCAGTGAAATGCAGCTTAGTGCAAAAACAGGCTGCTCTCGCTCTGAAACGCTCATTTTTCACATAAGCCACTTTTCAGCCTTCGGCGACTGTACAGTGCTAAAACAGCCTCCTATCGCTCTGAAACGCTCATTTTTGACATAAGCCACTTTTCAGCCTTAATGAATGAAATTCCAGGTAGAAACTCATTTGCAATGAAGAAGATCCAAATTCAATCAGTTCAGGCTAGTAAACCTGTTTGAAAGACCTTTTTTCAGTGAAATGCAGCTTAGTGCAAAAACAGGCTGCTCTCGCTCTGAAACGCTCATTTTTCACATAAGCCACTTTTCAGCGCTAAAACAGCCTCCAATCGCTCTGAAACGCTCATTTTTGACATAAGCCACTTTTCACCTTTAATGAATGAAATTCCAGGTAAAAACTCCTTTGCCATGAAGAAGATCCAAATTCAACCAGTTCAGGCTAGTAAACCTGTTTGAAAGACCTTTTTTCAGTGAAATGCAGCTTAGTGCAAAAACAGGCTGCTCTCGCTCTGAAACGCTCATTTTTCACATAAGCCACTTTTCAGCGCTAAAACAGCCTCCAATCGCTCTGAAACGCTCATTTTTGACATAAGCCACTTTTCACCTTTAATGAATGAAAATTCCAGGTAAAAACTCCTTTGCCATGAAGAAGATCCAAATTCAACCAGTTCAGGCTAGTAAACCTGTTTGAAAGACCTTTTTTCAGTGAAATGCAGCTTAGTGCAAAAACAGGCTGCTCTCGCTCTGAAACGCTCATTTTTCACATAAGCCACTTTTCAGCCTTAGGCGACTGTACAGTGCAAAAACAGGCTGCTCTCGCTCTGAAACGCTCATTTTTCACATAACCCACTTTTCACCCTTAATGAATTAAATTCCAGGTAAAACTCCTTTGCCATGAAGAAGATCCAAATTCAACCAGTTCAGGCTAGTAAACCTGTTTGAAAGACCCTTTTTCAGTGAAATGCAGCTTAGTGCAAAAACAGGCTGCTCTCGCTCTGAAACGCTCATTTTTCACATAAGCCACTTTTCAGCCTTCGGCGACTGTACAGTGCTAAAACAGCCTCCTATCGCTCTGAAACGCTCATTTTTGACATAAGCCACTTTTCAGCCTTAATGAATGAAATTCCAGGTAGAAACTCATTTGCCATGAAGAAGATCCAAATTCAACCAGTTCAGGCTAGTAAACCTGTTTGAAAGACCTTTTTCAGTGAAATGCAGCTTAGTGCAAAAACAGGCTGCTCTCGCTCTGAAACGCTCATTTTTCACATGAGCCACTTTTCAGCCTTAGGCGACTGTACAGTGCAAAAACAGGCTGCTCTCGCTCTGAAACGCTCATTTTTCACATAACCCACTTTTCACCCTTAATGAATTAAATTCCAGGTAAAAACTCCTTTGCCATGAAGAAGATCCAAATTCAACCAGTTCAGGCTAGTAAACCTGTTTGAAAGACCCTTTTTCAGTGAAATGCAGCTTAGTGCAAAAACAGGCTGCTCTCGCTCTGAAACGCTCATTTTTCACATAAGCCACTTTTCAGCGCTAAAACAGCCTCCAATCGCTCTGAAACGCTCATTTTTGACATAAGCCACTTTTCACCTTTAATGAATGAAATTCCAGGTAAAAACTCCTTTGCCATGAAGAAGATCCAAATTCAACCAGTTCAGGCTAGTAACCTGTTTGAAAGACCTTTTTTCAGTGAAATGCAGCTTAGTGCAAAAACAGGCTGCTCTCGCTCTGAAACGCTCATTTTTCACATAACCCACTTTTCACCCTTAATGAATTAAATTCCAGGTAAAAACTCCTTTGCCATGAAGAAGATCCAAATTCAACCAGTTCAGGCTAGTAAACCTGTTTGAAAGACCCTTTTTCAGTGAAATGCAGCTTAGTGCAAAAACAGGCTGCTCTCGCTCTGAAACGCTCATTTTTCACATAAGCCACTTTTCAGCCTTCGGCGACTGTACAGTGCTAAAACAGCCTCCTATCGCTCTGAAACGCTCATTTTTGACATAAGCCACTTTTCAGCCTTAATGAATGAAATTCCAGGTAGAAACTCATTTGCAATGAAGAAGATCCAAATTCAATCAGTTCAGGCTAGTAAACCTGTTTGAAAGACCTTTTTTCAGTGAAATGCAGCTTAGTGCAAAAACAGGCTGCTCTCGCTCTGAAACGCTCATTTTTCACATAAGCCACTTTTCAGCGCTAAAACAGCCTCCAATCGCTCTGAAACGCTCATTTTTGACATAAGCCACTTTTCACCTTTAATGAATGAAATTCCAGGTAAAAACTCCTTTGCCATGAAGAAGATCCAAATTCAACCAGTTCAGGCTAGTAAACCTGTTTGAAAGACCTTTTTTCAGTGAAATGCAGCTTAGTGCAAAAACAGGCTGCTCTCGCTCTGAAACGCTCATTTTTCACATAAGCCACTTTTCAGCGCTAAAACAGCCTCCAATCGCTCTGAAACGCTCATTTTTGACATAAGCCACTTTTCACCTTTAATGAATGAAATTCCAGGTAAAAACTCCTTTGCCATGAAGAAGATCCAAATTCAACCAGTTCAGGCTAGTAAACCTGTTTGAAAGACCTTTTTTCAGTGAAATGCAGCTTAGTGCAAAAACAGGCTGCTCTCGCTCTGAAACGCTCATTTTTCACATAAGCCACTTTTCAGCCTTAGGCGACTGTACAGTGCAAAAACAGGCTGCTCTCGCTCTGAAACGCTCATTTTTCACATAACCCACTTTTCACCCTTAATGAATTAAATTCCAGGTAAAAACTCCTTTGCCATGAAGAAGATCCAAATTCAACCAGTTCAGGCTAGTAAACCTGTTTGAAAGACCTTTTTTCAGTGAAATGCAGCTTAGTGCAAAAACAGGCTGCTCTCGCTCTGAAACGCTCATTTTTCACATAAGCCACTTTTCAGCGCTAAAACAGCCTCCAATCGCTCTGAAACGCTCATTTTTGACATAAGCCACTTTTCACCTTTAATGAATTAAATTCCAGGTAAAAACTCCTTTGCCATGAAGAAGATCCAAATTCAACCAGTTCAGGGTAGTAAACCTGTTTGAAAGACCCTTTTTCAGTGAAATGCAGCTTAGTGCAAAAACAGGCTGCTCTCGCTCTGAAACGCTCATTTTTCACATAAGCCACTTTTCAGCCTTCGGCGACTGTACAGTGCTAAAACAGCCTCCTATCGCTCTGAAACGCTCATTTTTGACATAAGCCACTTTTCAGCCTTAATGAATGAAATTCCAGGTAGAAACTCATTTGCAATGAAGAAGATCCAAATTCAATCAGTTCAGGCTAGTAAACCTGTTTGAAAGACCTTTTTTCAGTGAAATGCAGCTTAGTGCAAAAACAGGCTGCTCTCGCTCTGAAACGCTCATTTTTCACATAACCCACTTTTCACCCTTAATGAATGAAATTCCAGGTAAAAACTCCTTTGCCATGAAGAAGATCCAAATTCAACCAGTTCAGGCTAGTAAACCTGTTTGAAAGACCTTTTTTCAGTGAAATGCAGCTTAGTGCGAAAACAGGCTGCTCTCGCTCTGAAACGCTCATTTTTCACATAAGCCACTTTTCAGCGCTAAAACAGCCTCCAATCGCTCTGAAACGCTCATTTTTGACATAAGCCACTTTTCACCTTTAATGAATGAAATTCCAGGTAAAAACTCCTTTGCCATGAAGAAGATCCAAATTCAACCAGTTCAGGCTAGTAAACCTGTTTGAAAGACCTTTTTTCAGTGAAATGCAGCTTAGTGCAAAAACAGGCTGCTCTCGCTCTGAAACGCTCATTTTTCACATGAGCCACTTTTCAGCCTTAGGCGACTGTACAGTGCTAAAACAGCCTCCTCTCGCTCTGAAACGCTCATTTTTCACATAAGCCACTTTTCAGCCTTAATGAATTAAATTCCAGGTAAAAACTCCTTTGCCATGAAGAAGATCCAAATTCAACAAGTTCAGGCTAGTAAACCTGTTTGAAAGACCTTTTTTCAGTGAAATGCAGCTTAGTGCAAAAACAGGCTGCTCTCGCTCTGAAACGCTCATTTTTCACATAAGCCACTTTTCAGCGCTAAAACAGCCTCCAATCGCTCTGAAACGCTCATTTTTGACATAAGCCACTTTTCACCTTTAATGAATGAAATTCCAGGTAAAAACTCCTTTGCCATGAAGAAGATCCAAATTCAACCAGTTCAGGCTAGTAAACCTGTTTGAAAGACCTTTTTTCAGTGAAATGCAGCTTAGTGCAAAAACAGGCTGCTCTCGCTCTGAAACGCTCATTTTTCACATAAGCCACTTTTCAGCCTTAGGCGACTGTACAGTGCAAAAACAGGCTGCTCTCGCTCTGAAACGCTCATTTTTCACATAACCCACTTTTCACCCTTAATGAATTAAATTCCAGGTAAAAACTCCTTTGCCATGAAGAAGATCCAAATTCAACCAGTTCAGGCTAGTAAACCTGTTTGAAAGACCTTTTTTCAGTGAAATGCAGCTTAGTGCAAAAACAGGCTGCTCTCGCTCTGAAACGCTCATTTTTCACATAAGCCACTTTTCAGCGCTAAAACAGCCTCCAATCGCTCTGAAACGCTCATTTTTGACATAAGCCACTTTTCACCTTTAATGAATTAAATTCCAGGTAAAAACTCCTTTGCCATGAAGAAGATCCAAATTCAACCAGTTCAGGGTAGTAAACCTGTTTGAAAGACCCTTTTTCAGTGAAATGCAGCTTAGTGCAAAAACAGGCTGCTCTCGCTCTGAAACGCTCATTTTTCACATAAGCCACTTTTCAGCCTTCGGCGACTGTACAGTGCTAAAACAGCCTCCTATCGCTCTGAAACGCTCATTTTTGACATAAGCCACTTTTCAGCCTTAATGAATGAAATTCCAGGTAGAAACTCATTTGCAATGAAGAAGATCCAAATTCAATCAGTTCAGGCTAGTAAACCTGTTTGAAAGACCTTTTTTCAGTGAAATGCAGCTTAGTGCAAAAACAGGCTGCTCTCGCTCTGAAACGCTCATTTTTCACATAACCCACTTTTCACCCTTAATGAATGAAATTCCAGGTAAAAACTCCTTTGCCATGAAGAAGATCCAAATTCAACCAGTTCAGGCTAGTAAACCTGTTTGAAAGACCTTTTTTCAGTGAAATGCAGCTTAGTGCGAAAACAGGCTGCTCTCGCTCTGAAACGCTCATTTTTCACATAAGCCACTTTTCAGCGCTAAAACAGCCTCCAATCGCTCTGAAACGCTCATTTTTGACATAAGCCACTTTTCACCTTTAATGAATGAAATTCCAGGTAAAAACTCCTTTGCCATGAAGAAGATCCAAATTCAACCAGTTCAGGCTAGTAAACCTGTTTGAAAGACCTTTTTTCAGTGAAATGCAGCTTAGTGCAAAAACAGGCTGCTCTCGCTCTGAAACGCTCATTTTTCACATAAGCCACTTTTCAGCGCTAAAACAGCCTCCAATCGCTCTGAAACGCTCATTTTTGACATAAGCCACTTTTCACCTTTAATGAATGAAATTCCAGGTAAAAACTCCTTTGCCATGAAGAAGATCCAAATTCAACCAGTTCAGGCTAGTAAACCTGTTTGAAAGACCTTTTTTCAGTGAAATGCAGCTTAGTGCAAAAACAGGCTGCTCTCGCTCTGAAACGCTCATTTTTCACATAACCCACTTTTCACCCTTAATGAATTAAATTCCAGGTAAAAACTCCTTTGCCATGAAGAAGATCCAAATTCAACCAGTTCAGGCTAGTAAACCTGTTTGAAAGACCCTTTTTCAGTGAAATGCAGCTTAGTGCAAAAACAGGCTGCTCTCGCTCTGAAACGCTCATTTTTCACATAAGCCACTTTTCAGCGCTAAAACAGCCTCCAATCGCTCTGAAACGCTCATTTTTGACATAAGCCACTTTTCACCTTTAATGAATGAAATTCCAGGTAAAAACTCCTTTGCCATGAAGAAGATCCAAATTCAACCAGTTCAGGCTAGTAAACCTGTTTGAAAGACCTTTTTTCAGTGAAATGCAGCTTAGTGCAAAAACAGGCTGCTCTCGCTCTGAAACGCTCATTTTTCACATGAGCCACTTTTCAGCCTTAGGCGACTGTACAGTGCTAAAACAGCCTCCTCTCGCTCTGAAACGCTCATTTTTCACATAAGCCACTTTTCAGCCTTAATGAATTAAATTCCAGGTAAAAACTCCTTTGCCATGAAGAAGATCCAAATTCAACAAGTTCAGGCTAGTAAACCTGTTTGAAAGACCTTTTTTCAGTGAAATGCAGCTTAGTGCAAAAACAGGCTGCTCTCGCTCTGAAACGCTCATTTTTCACATAAGCCACTTTTCAGCGCTAAAACAGCCTCCAATCGCTCTGAAACGCTCATTTTTGACATAAGCCACTTTTCACCTTTAATGAATGAAATTCCAGGTAAAAACTCCTTTGCCATGAAGAAGATCCAAATTCAACCAGTTCAGGCTAGTAAACCTGTTTGAAAGACCTTTTTTCAGTGAAATGCAGCTTAGTGCAAAAACAGGCTGCTCTCGCTCTGAAACGCTCATTTTTCACATAAGCCACTTTTCAGCCTTAGGCGACTGTACAGTGCAAAAACAGGCTGCTCTCGCTCTGAAACGCTCATTTTTCACATAACCCACTTTTCACCCTTAATGAATTAAATTCCAGGTAAAAACTCCTTTGCCATGAAGAAGATCCAAATTCAACCAGTTCAGGCTAGTAAACCTGTTTGAAAGACCTTTTTTCAGTGAAATGCAGCTTAGTGCAAAAACAGGCTGCTCTCGCTCTGAAACGCTCATTTTTCACATAAGCCACTTTTCAGCGCTAAAACAGCCTCCAATCGCTCTGAAACGCTCATTTTTGACATAAGCCACTTTTCACCTTTAATGAATTAAATTCCAGGTAAAAACTCCTTTGCCATGAAGAAGATCCAAATTCAACCAGTTCAGGGTAGTAAACCTGTTTGAAAGACCCTTTTTCAGTGAAATGCAGCTTAGTGCAAAAACAGGCTGCTCTCGCTCTGAAACGCTCATTTTTCACATAAGCCACTTTTCAGCCTTCGGCGACTGTACAGTGCTAAAACAGCCTCCTATCGCTCTGAAACGCTCATTTTTGACATAAGCCACTTTTCAGCCTTAATGAATGAAATTCCAGGTAGAAACTCATTTGCAATGAAGAAGATCCAAATTCAATCAGTTCAGGCTAGTAAACCTGTTTGAAAGACCTTTTTTCAGTGAAATGCAGCTTAGTGCAAAAACAGGCTGCTCTCGCTCTGAAACGCTCATTTTTCACATAACCCACTTTTCACCCTTAATGAATGAAATTCCAGGTAAAAACTCCTTTGCCATGAAGAAGATCCAAATTCAACCAGTTCAGGCTAGTAAACCTGTTTGAAAGACCTTTTTTCAGTGAAATGCAGCTTAGTGCGAAAACAGGCTGCTCTCGCTCTGAAACGCTCATTTTTCACATAAGCCACTTTTCAGCGCTAAAACAGCCTCCAATCGCTCTGAAACGCTCATTTTTGACATAAGCCACTTTTCACCTTTAATGAATGAAATTCCAGGTAAAAACTCCTTTGCCATGAAGAAGATCCAAATTCAACCAGTTCAGGCTAGTAAACCTGTTTGAAAGACCTTTTTTCAGTGAAATGCAGCTTAGTGCAAAAACAGGCTGCTCTCGCTCTGAAACGCTCATTTTTCACATGAGCCACTTTTCAGCCTTAGGCGACTGTACAGTGCTAAAACAGCCTCCTCTCGCTCTGAAACGCTCATTTTTCACATAAGCCACTTTTCAGCCTTAATGAATTAAATTCCAGGTAAAAACTCCTTTGCCATGAAGAAGATCCAAATTCAACAAGTTCAGGCTAGTAAACCTGTTTGAAAGACCTTTTTTCAGTGAAATGCAGCTTAGTGCAAAAACAGGCTGCTCTCGCTCTGAAACGCTCATTTTTCACATAAGCCACTTTTCAGCGCTAAAACAGCCTCCAATCGCTCTGAAACGCTCATTTTTGACATAAGCCACTTTTCACCTTTAATGAATGAAATTCCAGGTAAAAACTCCTTTGCCATGAAGAAGATCCAAATTCAACCAGTTCAGGCTAGTAAACCTGTTTGAAAGACCTTTTTTCAGTGAAATGCAGCTTAGTGCAAAAACAGGCTGCTCTCGCTCTGAAACGCTCATTTTTCACATAAGCCACTTTTCAGCCTTAGGCGACTGTACAGTGCAAAAACAGGCTGCTCTCGCTCTGAAACGCTCATTTTTCACATAACCCACTTTTCACCCTTAATGAATTAAATTCCAGGTAAAAACTCCTTTGCCATGAAGAAGATCCAAATTCAACCAGTTCAGGCTAGTAAACCTGTTTGAAAGACCTTTTTTCAGTGAAATGCAGCTTAGTGCAAAAACAGGCTGCTCTCGCTCTGAAACGCTCATTTTTCACATAAGCCACTTTTCAGCGCTAAAACAGCCTCCAATCGCTCTGAAACGCTCATTTTTGACATAAGCCACTTTTCACCTTTAATGAATTAAATTCCAGGTAAAAACTCCTTTGCCATGAAGAAGATCCAAATTCAACCAGTTCAGGGTAGTAAACCTGTTTGAAAGACCCTTTTTCAGTGAAATGCAGCTTAGTGCAAAAACAGGCTGCTCTCGCTCTGAAACGCTCATTTTTCACATAAGCCACTTTTCAGCCTTCGGCGACTGTACAGTGCTAAAACAGCCTCCTATCGCTCTGAAACGCTCATTTTTGACATAAGCCACTTTTCAGCCTTAATGAATGAAATTCCAGGTAGAAACTCATTTGCAATGAAGAAGATCCAAATTCAATCAGTTCAGGCTAGTAAACCTGTTTGAAAGACCTTTTTTCAGTGAAATGCAGCTTAGTGCAAAAACAGGCTGCTCTCGCTCTGAAACGCTCATTTTTCACATAACCCACTTTTCACCCTTAATGAATGAAATTCCAGGTAAAAACTCCTTTGCCATGAAGAAGATCCAAATTCAACCAGTTCAGGCTAGTAAACCTGTTTGAAAGACCTTTTTTCAGTGAAATGCAGCTTAGTGCGAAAACAGGCTGCTCTCGCTCTGAAACGCTCATTTTTCACATAAGCCACTTTTCAGCGCTAAAACAGCCTCCAATCGCTCTGAAACGCTCATTTTTGACATAAGCCACTTTTCACCTTTAATGAATGAAATTCCAGGTAAAAACTCCTTTGCCATGAAGAAGATCCAAATTCAACCAGTTCAGGCTAGTAAACCTGTTTGAAAGACCTTTTTTCAGTGAAATGCAGCTTAGTGCAAAAACAGGCTGCTCTCGCTCTGAAACGCTCATTTTTCACATAAGCCACTTTTCAGCGCTAAAACAGCCTCCAATCGCTCTGAAACGCTCATTTTTGACATAAGCCACTTTTCACCTTTAATGAATGAAATTCCAGGTAAAAACTCCTTTGCCATGAAGAAGATCCAAATTCAACCAGTTCAGGCTAGTAAACCTGTTTGAAAGACCTTTTTTCAGTGAAATGCAGCTTAGTGCAAAAACAGGCTGCTCTCGCTCTGAAACGCTCATTTTTCACATAACCCACTTTTCACCCTTAATGAATTAAATTCCAGGTAAAAACTCCTTTGCCATGAAGAAGATCCAAATTCAACCAGTTCAGGCTAGTAAACCTGTTTGAAAGACCCTTTTTCAGTGAAATGCAGCTTAGTGCAAAAACAGGCTGCTCTCGCTCTGAAACGCTCATTTTTCACATAAGCCACTTTTCAGCCTTCGGCGACTGTACAGTGCTAAAACAGCCTCCTATCGCTCTGAAACGCTCATTTTTGACATAAGCCACTTTTCAGCCTTAATGAATGAAATTCCAGGTAGAAACTCATTTGCAATGAAGAAGATCCAAATTCAATCAGTTCAGGCTAGTAAACCTGTTTGAAAGACCTTTTTTCAGTGAAATGCAGCTTAGTGCAAAAACAGGCTGCTCTCGCTCTGAAACGCTCATTTTTCACATAACCCACTTTTCACCCTTAATGAATGAAATTCCAGGTAAAAACTCCTTTGCCATGAAGAAGATCCAAATTCAACCAGTTCAGGCTAGTAAACCTGTTTGAAAGACCTTTTTTCAGTGAAATGCAGCTTAGTGCGAAAACAGGCTGCTCTCGCTCTGAAACGCTCATTTTTCACATAAGCCACTTTTCAGCGCTAAAACAGCCTCCAATCGCTCTGAAACGCTCATTTTTGACATAAGCCACTTTTCACCTTTAATGAATGAAATTCCAGGTAAAAACTCCTTTGCCATGAAGAAGATCCAAATTCAACCAGTTCAGGCTAGTAAACCTGTTTGAAAGACCTTTTTTCAGTGAAATGCAGCTTAGTGCAAAAACAGGCTGCTCTCGCTCTGAAACGCTCATTTTTCACATAAGCCACTTTTCAGCGCTAAAACAGCCTCCAATCGCTCTGAAACGCTCATTTTTGACATAAGCCACTTTTCACCTTTAATGAATGAAATTCCAGGTAAAAACTCCTTTGCCATGAAGAAGATCCAAATTCAACCAGTTCAGGCTAGTAAACCTGTTTGAAAGACCTTTTTTCAGTGAAATGCAGCTTAGTGCAAAAACAGGCTGCTCTCGCTCTGAAACGCTCATTTTTCACATAACCCACTTTTCACCCTTAATGAATTAAATTCCAGGTAAAAACTCCTTTGCCATGAAGAAGATCCAAATTCAACCAGTTCAGGCTAGTAAACCTGTTTGAAAGACCCTTTTTCAGTGAAATGCAGCTTAGTGCAAAAACAGGCTGCTCTCGCTCTGAAACGCTCATTTTTCACATAAGCCACTTTTCAGCGCTAAAACAGCCTCCAATCGCTCTGAAACGCTCATTTTTGACATAAGCCACTTTTCACCTTTAATGAATGAAATTCCAGGTAAAAACTCCTTTGCCATGAAGAAGATCCAAATTCAACCAGTTCAGGCTAGTAAACCTGTTTGAAAGACCTTTTTTCAGTGAAATGCAGCTTAGTGCAAAAACAGGCTGCTCTCGCTCTGAAACGCTCATTTTTCACATAACCCACTTTTCACCCTTAATGAATTAAATTCCAGGTAAAAACTCCTTTGCCATGAAGAAGATCCAAATTCAACCAGTTCAGGCTAGTAAACCTGTTTGAAAGACCCTTTTTCAGTGAAATGCAGCTTAGTGCAAAAACAGGCTGCTCTCGCTCTGAAACGCTCATTTTTCACATAAGCCACTTTTCAGCCTTCGGCGACTGTACAGTGCTAAAACAGCCTCCTATCGCTCTGAAACGCTCATTTTTGACATAAGCCACTTTTCAGCCTTAATGAATGAAATTCCAGGTAGAAACTCATTTGCAATGAAGAAGATCCAAATTCAATCAGTTCAGGCTAGTAAACCTGTTTGAAAGACCTTTTTTCAGTGAAATGCAGCTTAGTGCAAAAACAGGCTGCTCTCGCTCTGAAACGCTCATTTTTCACATAAGCCACTTTTCAGCGCTAAAACAGCCTCCAATCGCTCTGAAACGCTCATTTTTGACATAAGCCACTTTTCACCTTTAGTGAATGAAATTCCAGGTAAAAACTCCTTTGCCATGAAGAAGATCCAAATTCAACCAGTTCAGGCTAGTAAACCTGTTTGAAAGACCTTTTTTCAGTGAAATGCAGCTTAGTGCGAAAACAGGCTGCTCTCGCTCTGAAACGCTCATTTTTCACATAAGCCACTTTTCAGCGCTAAAACAGCCTCCAATCGCTCTGAAACGCTCATTTTTGACATAAGCCACTTTTCACCTTTAATGAATGAAATTCCAGGTAAAAACTCCTTTGCCATGAAGAAGATCCAAATTCAACCAGTTCAGGCTAGTAAACCTGTTTGAAAGACCTTTTTTCAGTGAAATGCAGCTTAGTGCAAAAACAGGCTGCTCTCGCTCTGAAACGCTCATTTTTCACATGAGCCACTTTTCAGCCTTAGGCGACTGTACAGTGCAAAAACAGGCTGCTCTCGCTCTGAAACGCTCATTTTTCACATAACCCACTTTTCACCCTTAATGAATTAAATTCCAGGTAAAAACTCCTTTGCCATGAAGAAGATCCAAATTCAACCAGTTCAGGCTAGTAAACCTGTTTGAAAGACCCTTTTTCAGTGAAATGCAGCTTAGTGCAAAAACAGGCTGCTCTCGCTCTGAAACGCTCATTTTTCACATAAGCCACTTTTCAGCCTTCGGCGACTGTACAGTGCTAAAACAGCCTCCTATCGCTCTGAAACGCTCATTTTTGACATAAGCCACTTTTCAGCCTTAATGAATGAAATTCCAGGTAGAAACTCATTTGCCATGAAGAAGATCCAAATTCAATCAGTTCAGGCTAGTAAACCTGTTTGAAAGACCTTTTTTCAGTGAAATGCAGCTTAGTGCAAAAACAGGCTGCTCTCGCTCTGAAACGCTCATTTTTCACATAAGCCACTTTTCAGCGCTAAAACAGCCTCCAATCGCTCTGAAACGCTCATTTTTGACATAAGCCACTTTTCACCTTTAATGAATGAAATTCCAGGTAAAAACTCCTTTGCCATGAAGAAGATCCAAATTCAACCAGTTCAGGCTAGTAAACCTGTTTGAAAGACCTTTTTTCAGTGAAATGCAGCTTAGTGCAAAAACAGGCTGCTCTCGCTCTGAAACGCTCATTTTTCACATAAGCCACTTTTCAGCGCTAAAACAGCCTCCAATCGCTCTGAAACGCTCATTTTTGACATAAGCCACTTTTCACCTTTAATGAATGAAATTCCAGGTAAAAACTCCTTTGCCATGAAGAAGATCCAAATTCAACCAGTTCAGGCTAGTAAACCTGTTTGAAAGACCTTTTTTCAGTGAAATGCAGCTTAGTGCAAAAACAGGCTGCTCTCGCTCTGAAACGCTCATTTTTCACATAAGCCACTTTTCAGCCTTAGGCGACTGTACAGTGCAAAAACAGGCTGCTCTCGCTCTGAAACGCTCATTTTTCACATAACCCACTTTTCACCCTTAATGAATTAAATTCCAGGTAAAAACTCCTTTGCCATGAAGAAGATCCAAATTCAACCAGTTCAGGCTAGTAAACCTGTTTGAAAGACCTTTTTTCAGTGAAATGCAGCTTAGTGCAAAAACAGGCTGCTCTCGCTCTGAAACGCTCATTTTTCACATAAGCCACTTTTCAGCGCTAAAACAGCCTCCAATCGCTCTGAAACGCTCATTTTTGACATAAGCCACTTTTCACCTTTAATGAATTAAATTCCAGGTAAAAACTCCTTTGCCATGAAGAAGATCCAAATTCAACCAGTTCAGGGTAGTAAACCTGTTTGAAAGACCCTTTTTCAGTGAAATGCAGCTTAGTGCAAAAACAGGCTGCTCTCGCTCTGAAACGCTCATTTTTCACATAAGCCACTTTTCAGCCTTCGGCGACTGTACAGTGCTAAAACAGCCTCCTATCGCTCTGAAACGCTCATTTTTGACATAAGCCACTTTTCAGCCTTAATGAATGAAATTCCAGGTAGAAACTCATTTGCAATGAAGAAGATCCAAATTCAATCAGTTCAGGCTAGTAAACCTGTTTGAAAGACCTTTTTTCAGTGAAATGCAGCTTAGTGCAAAAACAGGCTGCTCTCGCTCTGAAACGCTCATTTTTCACATAACCCACTTTTCACCCTTAATGAATGAAATTCCAGGTAAAAACTCCTTTGCCATGAAGAAGATCCAAATTCAACCAGTTCAGGCTAGTAAACCTGTTTGAAAGACCTTTTTTCAGTGAAATGCAGCTTAGTGCGAAAACAGGCTGCTCTCGCTCTGAAACGCTCATTTTTCACATAAGCCACTTTTCCACGCTAAAACAGCCTCCAATCGCTCTGAAACGCTCATTTTTGACATAAGCCACTTTTCACCTTTAATGAATGAAATTCCAGGTAAAAACTCCTTTGCCATGAAGAAGATCCAAATTCAACCAGTTCAGGCTAGTAAACCTGTTTGAAAGACCTTTTTTCAGTGAAATGCAGCTTAGTGCAAAAACAGGCTGCTCTCGCTCTGAAACGCTCATTTTTCACATGAGCCACTTTTCAGCCTTAGGCGACTGTACAGTGCTAAAACAGCCTCCTCTCGCTCTGAAACGCTCATTTTTCACATAAGCCACTTTTCAGCCTTAATGAATTAAATTCCAGGTAAAAACTCCTTTGCCATGAAGAAGATCCAAATTCAACAAGTTCAGGCTAGTAAACCTGTTTGAAAGACCTTTTTTCAGTGAAATGCAGCTTAGTGCAAAAACAGGCTGCTCTCGCTCTGAAACGCTCATTTTTCACATAAGCCACTTTTCAGCGCTAAAACAGCCTCCAATCGCTCTGAAACGCTCATTTTTGACATAAGCCACTTTTCACCTTTAATGAATGAAATTCCAGGTAAAAACTCCTTTGCCATGAAGAAGATCCAAATTCAACCAGTTCAGGCTAGTAAACCTGTTTGAAAGACCTTTTTTCAGTGAAATGCAGCTTAGTGCAAAAACAGGCTGCTCTCGCTCTGAAACGCTCATTTTTCACATAAGCCACTTTTCAGCGCTAAAACAGCCTCCAATCGCTCTGAAACGCTCATTTTTGACATAAGCCACTTTTCACCTTTAATGAATTAAATTCCAGGTAAAAACTCCTTTGCCATGAAGAAGATCCAAATTCAACCAGTTCAGGGTAGTAAACCTGTTTGAAAGACCCTTTTTCAGTGAAATGCAGCTTAGTGCAAAAACAGGCTGCTCTCGCTCTGAAACGCTCATTTTTCACATAAGCCACTTTTCAGCCTTCGGCGACTGTACAGTGCTAAAACAGCCTCCTATCGCTCTGAAACGCTCATTTTTGACATAAGCCACTTTTCAGCCTTAATGAATGAAATTCCAGGTAGAAACTCATTTGCAATGAAGAAGATCCAAATTCAATCAGTTCAGGCTAGTAAACCTGTTTGAAAGACCTTTTTTCAGTGAAATGCAGCTTAGTGCAAAAACAGGCTGCTCTCGCTCTGAAACGCTCATTTTTCACATAACCCACTTTTCACCCTTAATGAATGAAATTCCAGGTAAAAACTCCTTTGCCATGAAGAAGATCCAAATTCAACAAGTTCAGGCTAGTAAACCTGTTTGAAAGACCTTTTTTCAGTGAAATGCAGCTTAGTGCAAAAACAGGCTGCTCTCGCTCTGAAACGCTCATTTTTCACATAAGCCACTTTTCAGCACTAAAACAGCCTCCAATCGCTCTGAAACGCTCATTTTTGACATAAGCCACTTTTCACCTTTAATGAATGAAATTCCAGGTAAAAACTCCTTTGCCATGAAGAAGATCCAAATTCAACCAGTTCAGGCTAGTAAACCTGTTTGAAAGACCTTTTTTCAGTGAAATGCAGCTTAGTGCAAAAACAGGCTGCTCTCGCTCTGAAACGCTAATTTTTCACATAAGCCACTTTTCAGCGCTAAAACAGCCTCCAATCGCTCTGAAACGCTCATTTTTGACATAAGCCACTTTTCACCTTTAATGAATGAAATTCCAGGTAAAAACTCCTTTGCCATGAAGAAGATCCAAATTCATCCAGTTCAGGCTAGTAAACCTGGTTGAAAGACCTTTTTTCAGTGAAATGCAGCTTAGTGCAAAAACAGGCTGCTCTCGCTCTGAAACGCTCATTTTTCACATAAGCCACTTTTCAGCCTTAGGCGACTGTACAGTGCTAAAACAGCCTCCTCTCGCTCTGAAACGCTCATTTTTCACATAAGCCACTTTTCAGCCTTAATGAATTAAATTCCAGGTAAAAACTCCTTTGCCATGAAGAAGATCCAAATTCAACAAGTTCAGGCTAGTAAACCTGTTTGAAAGACCTTTTTTCAGTGAAATGCAGCTTAGTGCAAAAACAGGCTGCTCTCGCTCTGAAACGCTCATTTTTCACATAAGCCACTTTTCAGCGCTAAAACAGCCTCCAATCGCTCTGAAACGCTCATTTTTCACATAAGCCACTTTTCAGCCTTAGGCGACTGTACAGTGCTAAAACAGCCTCCTATCGCTCTGAAACGCTCATTTTTGACATAACCCACTTTTCAGCCTTAATGAATTAAATTCCAGGTAAAAACTCCTTTGCCATGAAGAAGATCCAAATTCAACAAGTTCAGGCTAGTAAACCTGTTTGAAAGACCTTTTTTCAGTGAAATGCAGCTTAGTGCAAAAACAGGCTGCTCTCGCTCTGAAACGCTCATTTTTCACATAAGCCACTTTTCAGCGCTAAAACAGCCTCCAATCGCTCTGAAACGCTCATTTTTGACATAAGCCACTTTTCACCTTTAATGAATGAAATTCCAGGTAAAAACTCCTTTGCCATGAAGAAGATCCAAATTCATCCAGTTCAGGCTAGTAAACCTGGTTGAAAGACCTTTTTTCAGTGAAATGCAGCTTAGTGCAAAAACAGGCTGCTCTCGCTCTGAAACGCTCATTTTTCACATAAGCCACTTTTCAGCCTTAGGCGACTGTACAGTGCTAAAACAGCCTCCTCTCGCTCTGAAACGCTCATTTTTCACATAAGCCACTTTTCAGCCTTAGGCGACTGTACAGTGCTAAAACAGCCTCCTATCGCTCTGAAACGCTCATTTTTCACATAACCCACTTTTCAGCCTTAATGAATTAAATTCCAGGTAAAAACTCCTTTGCCATGAAGAAGATCCAAATTCAACAAGTTCAGGCTAGTAAACCTGTTTGAAAGACCTTTTTTCAGTGAAATGCAGCTTAGTGCAAAAACAGGCTGCTCTCGCTCTGAAACGCTCATTTTTCACATAAGCCACTTTTCAGCGCTAAAACAGCCTCCAATCGCTCTGAAACGCTCATTTTTGACATAAGCCACTTTTCACCTTTAATGAATGAAATTCCAGGTAAAAACTCCTTTGCCATGAAGAAGATCCAAATTCATCCAGTTCAGGCTAGTAAACCTGGTTGAAAGACCTTTTTTCAGTGAAATGCAGCTTAGTGCAAAAACAGGCTGCTCTCGCTCTGAAACGCTCATTTTTCACATAAGCCACTTTTCAGCCTTAGGCGACTGTACAGTGCTAAAACAGCCTCCTATCGCTCTGAAACGCTCATTTTTCACATAACCCACTTTTCAGCCTTAATGAATTAAATTCCAGGTAAAAACTCCTTTGCCATGAAGAAGATCCAAATTCAACAAGTTCAGGCTAGTAAACCTGTTTGAAAGACCTTTTTTCAGTGAAATGCAGCTTAGTGCAAAAACAGGCTGCTCTCGCTCTGAAACGCTCATTTTTCACATAAGCCACTTTTCAGCCTTAGGCGACTGTACAGTGCTAAAACAGCCTCCTCTCGCTCTGAAACGCTCATTTTTCACATAAGCCACTTTTCAGCCTTAGGCGACTGTACAGTGCTAAAACAGCCTCCTATCGCTCTGAAACGCTCATTTTTCACATAACCCACTTTTCAGCCTTAATGAATTAAATTCCAGGTAAAAACTCCTTTGCCATGAAGAAGATCCAAATTCAACAAGTTCAGGCTAGTAAACCTGTTTGAAAGACCTTTTTTCAGTGAAATGCAGCTTAGTGCAAAAACAGGCTGCTCTCGCTCTGAAACGCTCATTTTTCACATAAGCCACTTTTCAGCGCTAAAACAGCCTCCAATCGCTCTGAAACGCTCATTTTTGACATAAGCCACTTTTCAGCCTTAGGCGACTGTACAGTGCTAAAACAGCCTCCAATCGCTCTGAAACGCTCATTTTTGACATAAGCCACTTTTCACCTTTAATGAATGAAATTCCAGGTAAAAACTCCTTTGCCATGAAGAAGATCCAAATTCAACCAGTTCAGGCTAGTAAACCTGTTTGAAAGACCTTTTTTCAGTGAAATGCAGCTTAGTGCAAAAACAGGCTGCTCTCGCTCTGAAACGCTCATTTTTCACATAAGCCACTTTTCAGCGCTAAAACAGCCTCCAATCGCTCTGAAACGCTCATTTTTGACATAAGCCACTTTTCACCTTTAATGAATGAAATTCCAGGTAAAAACTCCTTTGCCATGAAGAAGATCCAAATTCATCCAGTTCAGGCTAGTAAACCTGGTTGAAAGACCTTTTTTCAGTGAAATGCAGCTTAGTGCAAAAACAGGCTGCTCTCGCTCTGAAACGCTCATTTTTCACATAAGCCACTTTTCAGCCTTAGGCGACTGTACAGTGCTAAAACAGCCTCCTCTCGCTCTGAAACGCTCATTTTTCACATAAGCCACTTTTCAGCCTTAGGCGACTGTACAGTGCTAAAACAGCCTCCTATCGCTCTGAAACGCTCATTTTTCACATAACCCACTTTTCAGCCTTAATGAATTAAATTCCAGGTAAAAACTCCTTTGCCATGAAGAAGATCCAAATTCAACAAGTTCAGGCTAGTAAACCTGTTTGAAAGACCTTTTTTCAGTGAAATGCAGCTTAGTGCAAAAACAGGCTGCTCTCGCTCTGAAACGCTCATTTTTCACATAAGCCACTTTTCAGCACTAAAACAGCCTCCAATCGCTCTGAAACGCTCATTTTTGACATAAGCCACTTTTCACCTTTAATGAATGAAATTCCAGGTAAAAACTCCTTTGCCATGAAGAAGATCCAAATTCATCCAGTTCAGGCTAGTAAACCTGGTTGAAAGACCTTTTTTCAGTGAAATGCAGCTTAGTGCAAAAACAGGCTGCTCTCGCTCTCATTTTTCACATAAGCCACTTTTCAGCACTAAAACAGCCTCCAATCGCTCTGAAACGCTCATTTTTGACATAAGCCACTTTTCACCTTTAATGAATGAAATTCCAGGTAAAAACTCCTTTGCCATGAAGAAGATCCAAATTCATCCAGTTCAGGCTAGTAAACCTGGTTGAAAGACCTTTTTTCAGTGAAATGCAGCTTAGTGCAAAAACAGGCTGCTCTCGCTCTGAAACGCTCATTTTTCACATAAGCCACTTTTCAGCCTTAGGCGACTGTACAGTGCTAAAACAGCCTCCTATCGCTCTGAAACGCTCATTTTTCACATAACCCACTTTTCAGCCTTAATGAATTAAATTCCAGGTAAAAACTCCTTTGCCATGAAGAAGATCCAAATTCAACAAGTTCAGGCTAGTAAACCTGTTTGAAAGACCTTTTTTCAGTGAAATGCAGCTTAGTGCAAAAACAGGCTGCTCTCGCTCTGAAACGCTCATTTTTCACATAAGCCACTTTTCAGCGCTAAAACAGCCTCCAATCGCTCTGAAACGCTCATTTTTGACATAAGCCACTTTTCAGCCTTAGGCGACTGTACAGTGCTAAAACAGCCTCCAATCGCTCTGAAACGCTCATTTTTGACATAAGCCACTTTTCACCTTTAATGAATGAAATTCCAGGTAAAAACTCCTTTGCCATGAAGAAGATCCAAATTCAACCAGTTCAGGCTAGTAAACCTGTTTGAAAGACCTTTTTTCAGTGAAATGCAGCTTAGTGCAAAAACAGGCTGCTCTCGCTCTGAAACGCTCATTTTTCACATAAGCCACTTTTCAGCGCTAAAACAGCCTCCAATCGCTCTGAAACGCTCATTTTTGACATAAGCCACTTTTCACCTTTAATGAATGAAATTCCAGGTAAAAACTCCTTTGCCATGAAGAAGATCCAAATTCATCCAGTTCAGGCTAGTAAACCTGGTTGAAAGACCTTTTTTCAGTGAAATGCAGCTTAGTGCAAAAACAGGCTGCTCTCGCTCTGAAACGCTCATTTTTCACATAAGCCACTTTTCAGCCTTAGGCGACTGTACAGTGCTAAAACAGCCTCCTCTCGCTCTGAAACGCTCATTTTTCACATAAGCCACTTTTCAGCCTTAATGAATTAAATTCCAGGTAAAAACTCCTTTGCCATGAAGAAGATCCAAATTCAACAAGTTCAGGCTAGTAAACCTGTTTGAAAGACCTTTTTTCAGTGAAATGCAGCTTAGTGCAAAAACAGGCTGCTCTCGCTCTGAAACGCTCATTTTTCACATAAGCCACTTTTCAGCGCTAAAACAGCCTCCAATCGCTCTGAAACGCTCATTTTTCACATAAGCCACTTTTCAGCCTTAGGCGACTGTACAGTGCTAAAACAGCCTCCTATCGCTCTGAAACGCTCATTTTTGACATAACCCACTTTTCAGCCTTAATGAATTAAATTCCAGGTAAAAACTCCTTTGCCATGAAGAAGATCCAAATTCAACAAGTTCAGGCTAGTAAACCTGTTTGAAAGACCTTTTTTCAGTGAAATGCAGCTTAGTGCAAAAACAGGCTGCTCTCGCTCTGAAACGCTCATTTTTCACATAAGCCACTTTTCAGCGCTAAAACAGCCTCCAATCGCTCTGAAACGCTCATTTTTGACATAAGCCACTTTTCACCTTTAATGAATGAAATTCCAGGTAAAAACTCCTTTGCCATGAAGAAGATCCAAATTCATCCAGTTCAGGCTAGTAAACCTGTTTGAAAGACCTTTTTTCAGTGAAATGCAGCTTAGTGCGAAAACAGGCTGCTCTCGCTCTGAAACGCTCATTTTTCACATAAGCCACTTTTCAGCGCTAAAACAGCCTCCAATCGCTCTGAAACGCTCATTTTTGACATAAGCCACTTTTCACCTTTAATGAATGAAATTCCAGGTAAAAACTCCTTTGCCATGAAGAAGATCCAAATTCAACCAGTTCAGGCTAGTAAACCTGTTTGAAAGACCTTTTTTCAGTGAAATGCAGCTTAGTGCAAAAACAGGCTGCTCTCGCTCTGAAACGCTCATTTTTCACATGAGCCACTTTTCAGCCTTAGGCGACTGTACAGTGCAAAAACAGGCTGCTCTCGCTCTGAAACGCTCATTTTTCACATAACCCACTTTTCACCCTTAATGAATTAAATTCCAGGTAAAAACTCCTTTGCCATGAAGAAGATCCAAATTCAACCAGTTCAGGCTAGTAAACCTGTTTGAAAGACCCTTTTTCAGTGAAATGCAGCTTAGTGCAAAAACAGGCTGCTCTCGCTCTGAAACGCTCATTTTTCACATAAGCCACTTTTCAGCCTTCGGCGACTGTACAGTGCTAAAACAGCCTCCTATCGCTCTGAAACGCTCATTTTTGACATAAGCCACTTTTCAGCCTTAATGAATGAAATTCCAGGTAGAAACTCATTTGCCATGAAGAAGATCCAAATTCAATCAGTTCAGGCTAGTAAACCTGTTTGAAAGACCTTTTTTCAGTGAAATGCAGCTTAGTGCAAAAACAGGCTGCTCTCGCTCTGAAACGCTCATTTTTCACATAAGCCACTTTTCAGCGCTAAAACAGCCTCCAATCGCTCTGAAACGCTCATTTTTGACATAAGCCACTTTTCACCTTTAATGAATGAAATTCCAGGTAAAAACTCCTTTGCCATGAAGAAGATCCAAATTCAACCAGTTCAGGCTAGTAAACCTGTTTGAAAGACCTTTTTTCAGTGAAATGCAGCTTAGTGCAAAAACAGGCTGCTCTCGCTCTGAAACGCTCATTTTTCACATAAGCCACTTTTCAGCGCTAAAACAGCCTCCAATCGCTCTGAAACGCTCATTTTTGACATAAGCCACTTTTCACCTTTAATGAATGAAATTCCAGGTAAAAACTCCTTTGCCATGAAGAAGATCCAAATTCAACCAGTTCAGGCTAGTAAACCTGTTTGAAAGACCTTTTTTCAGTGAAATGCAGCTTAGTGCAAAAACAGGCTGCTCTCGCTCTGAAACGCTCATTTTTCACATAAGCCACTTTTCAGCCTTAGGCGACTGTACAGTGCAAAAACAGGCTGCTCTCGCTCTGAAACGCTCATTTTTCACATAACCCACTTTTCACCCTTAATGAATTAAATTCCAGGTAAAAACTCCTTTGCCATGAAGAAGATCCAAATTCAACCAGTTCAGGCTAGTAAACCTGTTTGAAAGACCTTTTTTCAGTGAAATGCAGCTTAGTGCAAAAACAGGCTGCTCTCGCTCTGAAACGCTCATTTTTCACATAAGCCACTTTTCAGCGCTAAAACAGCCTCCAATCGCTCTGAAACGCTCATTTTTGACATAAGCCACTTTTCACCTTTAATGAATTAAATTCCAGGTAAAAACTCCTTTGCCATGAAGAAGATCCAAATTCAACCAGTTCAGGGTAGTAAACCTGTTTGAAAGACCCTTTTTCAGTGAAATGCAGCTTAGTGCAAAAACAGGCTGCTCTCGCTCTGAAACGCTCATTTTTCACATAAGCCACTTTTCAGCCTTCGGCGACTGTACAGTGCTAAAACAGCCTCCTATCGCTCTGAAACGCTCATTTTTGACATAAGCCACTTTTCAGCCTTAATGAATGAAATTCCAGGTAGAAACTCATTTGCAATGAAGAAGATCCAAATTCAATCAGTTCAGGCTAGTAAACCTGTTTGAAAGACCTTTTTTCAGTGAAATGCAGCTTAGTGCAAAAACAGGCTGCTCTCGCTCTGAAACGCTCATTTTTCACATAACCCACTTTTCACCCTTAATGAATGAAATTCCAGGTAAAAACTCCTTTGCCATGAAGAAGATCCAAATTCAACCAGTTCAGGCTAGTAAACCTGTTTGAAAGACCTTTTTTCAGTGAAATGCAGCTTAGTGCGAAAACAGGCTGCTCTCGCTCTGAAACGCTCATTTTTCACATAAGCCACTTTTCCACGCTAAAACAGCCTCCAATCGCTCTGAAACGCTCATTTTTGACATAAGCCACTTTTCACCTTTAATGAATGAAATTCCAGGTAAAAACTCCTTTGCCATGAAGAAGATCCAAATTCAACCAGTTCAGGCTAGTAAACCTGTTTGAAAGACCTTTTTTCAGTGAAATGCAGCTTAGTGCAAAAACAGGCTGCTCTCGCTCTGAAACGCTCATTTTTCACATGAGCCACTTTTCAGCCTTAGGCGACTGTACAGTGCTAAAACAGCCTCCTCTCGCTCTGAAACGCTCATTTTTCACATAAGCCACTTTTCAGCCTTAATGAATTAAATTCCAGGTAAAAACTCCTTTGCCATGAAGAAGATCCAAATTCAACAAGTTCAGGCTAGTAAACCTGTTTGAAAGACCTTTTTTCAGTGAAATGCAGCTTAGTGCAAAAACAGGCTGCTCTCGCTCTGAAACGCTCATTTTTCACATAAGCCACTTTTCAGCGCTAAAACAGCCTCCAATCGCTCTGAAACGCTCATTTTTGACATAAGCCACTTTTCACCTTTAATGAATGAAATTCCAGGTAAAAACTCCTTTGCCATGAAGAAGATCCAAATTCAACCAGTTCAGGCTAGTAAACCTGTTTGAAAGACCTTTTTTCAGTGAAATGCAGCTTAGTGCAAAAACAGGCTGCTCTCGCTCTGAAACGCTCATTTTTCACATAAGCCACTTTTCAGCGCTAAAACAGCCTCCAATCGCTCTGAAACGCTCATTTTTGACATAAGCCACTTTTCACCTTTAATGAATTAAATTCCAGGTAAAAACTCCTTTGCCATGAAGAAGATCCAAATTCAACCAGTTCAGGGTAGTAAACCTGTTTGAAAGACCCTTTTTCAGTGAAATGCAGCTTAGTGCAAAAACAGGCTGCTCTCGCTCTGAAACGCTCATTTTTCACATAAGCCACTTTTCAGCCTTCGGCGACTGTACAGTGCTAAAACAGCCTCCTATCGCTCTGAAACGCTCATTTTTGACATAAGCCACTTTTCAGCCTTAATGAATGAAATTCCAGGTAGAAACTCATTTGCAATGAAGAAGATCCAAATTCAATCAGTTCAGGCTAGTAAACCTGTTTGAAAGACCTTTTTTCAGTGAAATGCAGCTTAGTGCAAAAACAGGCTGCTCTCGCTCTGAAACGCTCATTTTTCACATAACCCACTTTTCACCCTTAATGAATGAAATTCCAGGTAAAAACTCCTTTGCCATGAAGAAGATCCAAATTCAACAAGTTCAGGCTAGTAAACCTGTTTGAAAGACCTTTTTTCAGTGAAATGCAGCTTAGTGCAAAAACAGGCTGCTCTCGCTCTGAAACGCTCATTTTTCACATAAGCCACTTTTCAGCACTAAAACAGCCTCCAATCGCTCTGAAACGCTCATTTTTGACATAAGCCACTTTTCACCTTTAATGAATGAAATTCCAGGTAAAAACTCCTTTGCCATGAAGAAGATCCAAATTCAACCAGTTCAGGCTAGTAAACCTGTTTGAAAGACCTTTTTTCAGTGAAATGCAGCTTAGTGCAAAAACAGGCTGCTCTCGCTCTGAAACGCTAATTTTTCACATAAGCCACTTTTCAGCGCTAAAACAGCCTCCAATCGCTCTGAAACGCTCATTTTTGACATAAGCCACTTTTCACCTTTAATGAATGAAATTCCAGGTAAAAACTCCTTTGCCATGAAGAAGATCCAAATTCATCCAGTTCAGGCTAGTAAACCTGGTTGAAAGACCTTTTTTCAGTGAAATGCAGCTTAGTGCAAAAACAGGCTGCTCTCGCTCTGAAACGCTCATTTTTCACATAAGCCACTTTTCAGCCTTAGGCGACTGTACAGTGCTAAAACAGCCTCCTCTCGCTCTGAAACGCTCATTTTTCACATAAGCCACTTTTCAGCCTTAATGAATTAAATTCCAGGTAAAAACTCCTTTGCCATGAAGAAGATCCAAATTCAACAAGTTCAGGCTAGTAAACCTGTTTGAAAGACCTTTTTTCAGTGAAATGCAGCTTAGTGCAAAAACAGGCTGCTCTCGCTCTGAAACGCTCATTTTTCACATAAGCCACTTTTCAGCGCTAAAACAGCCTCCAATCGCTCTGAAACGCTCATTTTTCACATAAGCCACTTTTCAGCCTTAGGCGACTGTACAGTGCTAAAACAGCCTCCTATCGCTCTGAAACGCTCATTTTTGACATAACCCACTTTTCAGCCTTAATGAATTAAATTCCAGGTAAAAACTCCTTTGCCATGAAGAAGATCCAAATTCAACAAGTTCAGGCTAGTAAACCTGTTTGAAAGACCTTTTTTCAGTGAAATGCAGCTTAGTGCAAAAACAGGCTGCTCTCGCTCTGAAACGCTCATTTTTCACATAAGCCACTTTTCAGCGCTAAAACAGCCTCCAATCGCTCTGAAACGCTCATTTTTGACATAAGCCACTTTTCACCTTTAATGAATGAAATTCCAGGTAAAAACTCCTTTGCCATGAAGAAGATCCAAATTCATCCAGTTCAGGCTAGTAAACCTGGTTGAAAGACCTTTTTTCAGTGAAATGCAGCTTAGTGCAAAAACAGGCTGCTCTCGCTCTGAAACGCTCATTTTTCACATAAGCCACTTTTCAGCCTTAGGCGACTGTACAGTGCTAAAACAGCCTCCTCTCGCTCTGAAACGCTCATTTTTCACATAAGCCACTTTTCAGCCTTAGGCGACTGTACAGTGCTAAAACAGCCTCCTATCGCTCTGAAACGCTCATTTTTCACATAACCCACTTTTCAGCCTTAATGAATTAAATTCCAGGTAAAAACTCCTTTGCCATGAAGAAGATCCAAATTCAACAAGTTCAGGCTAGTAAACCTGTTTGAAAGACCTTTTTTCAGTGAAATGCAGCTTAGTGCAAAAACAGGCTGCTCTCGCTCTGAAACGCTCATTTTTCACATAAGCCACTTTTCAGCGCTAAAACAGCCTCCAATCGCTCTGAAACGCTCATTTTTGACATAAGCCACTTTTCACCTTTAATGAATGAAATTCCAGGTAAAAACTCCTTTGCCATGAAGAAGATCCAAATTCATCCAGTTCAGGCTAGTAAACCTGGTTGAAAGACCTTTTTTCAGTGAAATGCAGCTTAGTGCAAAAACAGGCTGCTCTCGCTCTGAAACGCTCATTTTTCACATAAGCCACTTTTCAGCCTTAGGCGACTGTACAGTGCTAAAACAGCCTCCTATCGCTCTGAAACGCTCATTTTTCACATAACCCACTTTTCAGCCTTAATGAATTAAATTCCAGGTAAAAACTCCTTTGCCATGAAGAAGATCCAAATTCAACAAGTTCAGGCTAGTAAACCTGTTTGAAAGACCTTTTTTCAGTGAAATGCAGCTTAGTGCAAAAACAGGCTGCTCTCGCTCTGAAACGCTCATTTTTCACATAAGCCACTTTTCAGCCTTAGGCGACTGTACAGTGCTAAAACAGCCTCCTCTCGCTCTGAAACGCTCATTTTTCACATAAGCCACTTTTCAGCCTTAGGCGACTGTACAGTGCTAAAACAGCCTCCTATCGCTCTGAAACGCTCATTTTTCACATAACCCACTTTTCAGCCTTAATGAATTAAATTCCAGGTAAAAACTCCTTTGCCATGAAGAAGATCCAAATTCAACAAGTTCAGGCTAGTAAACCTGTTTGAAAGACCTTTTTTCAGTGAAATGCAGCTTAGTGCAAAAACAGGCTGCTCTCGCTCTGAAACGCTCATTTTTCACATAAGCCACTTTTCAGCGCTAAAACAGCCTCCAATCGCTCTGAAACGCTCATTTTTGACATAAGCCACTTTTCAGCCTTAGGCGACTGTACAGTGCTAAAACAGCCTCCAATCGCTCTGAAACGCTCATTTTTGACATAAGCCACTTTTCACCTTTAATGAATGAAATTCCAGGTAAAAACTCCTTTGCCATGAAGAAGATCCAAATTCAACCAGTTCAGGCTAGTAAACCTGTTTGAAAGACCTTTTTTCAGTGAAATGCAGCTTAGTGCAAAAACAGGCTGCTCTCGCTCTGAAACGCTCATTTTTCACATAAGCCACTTTTCAGCGCTAAAACAGCCTCCAATCGCTCTGAAACGCTCATTTTTGACATAAGCCACTTTTCACCTTTAATGAATGAAATTCCAGGTAAAAACTCCTTTGCCATGAAGAAGATCCAAATTCATCCAGTTCAGGCTAGTAAACCTGGTTGAAAGACCTTTTTTCAGTGAAATGCAGCTTAGTGCAAAAACAGGCTGCTCTCGCTCTGAAACGCTCATTTTTCACATAAGCCACTTTTCAGCCTTAGGCGACTGTACAGTGCTAAAACAGCCTCCTCTCGCTCTGAAACGCTCATTTTTCACATAAGCCACTTTTCAGCCTTAGGCGACTGTACAGTGCTAAAACAGCCTCCTATCGCTCTGAAACGCTCATTTTTCACATAACCCACTTTTCAGCCTTAATGAATTAAATTCCAGGTAAAAACTCCTTTGCCATGAAGAAGATCCAAATTCAACAAGTTCAGGCTAGTAAACCTGTTTGAAAGACCTTTTTTCAGTGAAATGCAGCTTAGTGCAAAAACAGGCTGCTCTCGCTCTGAAACGCTCATTTTTCACATAAGCCACTTTTCAGCACTAAAACAGCCTCCAATCGCTCTGAAACGCTCATTTTTGACATAAGCCACTTTTCACCTTTAATGAATGAAATTCCAGGTAAAAACTCCTTTGCCATGAAGAAGATCCAAATTCATCCAGTTCAGGCTAGTAAACCTGGTTGAAAGACCTTTTTTCAGTGAAATGCAGCTTAGTGCAAAAACAGGCTGCTCTCGCTCTCATTTTTCACATAAGCCACTTTTCAGCACTAAAACAGCCTCCAATCGCTCTGAAACGCTCATTTTTGACATAAGCCACTTTTCACCTTTAATGAATGAAATTCCAGGTAAAAACTCCTTTGCCATGAAGAAGATCCAAATTCATCCAGTTCAGGCTAGTAAACCTGGTTGAAAGACCTTTTTTCAGTGAAATGCAGCTTAGTGCAAAAACAGGCTGCTCTCGCTCTGAAACGCTCATTTTTCACATAAGCCACTTTTCAGCCTTAGGCGACTGTACAGTGCTAAAACAGCCTCCTATCGCTCTGAAACGCTCATTTTTCACATAACCCACTTTTCAGCCTTAATGAATTAAATTCCAGGTAAAAACTCCTTTGCCATGAAGAAGATCCAAATTCAACAAGTTCAGGCTAGTAAACCTGTTTGAAAGACCTTTTTTCAGTGAAATGCAGCTTAGTGCAAAAACAGGCTGCTCTCGCTCTGAAACGCTCATTTTTCACATAAGCCACTTTTCAGCGCTAAAACAGCCTCCAATCGCTCTGAAACGCTCATTTTTGACATAAGCCACTTTTCAGCCTTAGGCGACTGTACAGTGCTAAAACAGCCTCCAATCGCTCTGAAACGCTCATTTTTGACATAAGCCACTTTTCACCTTTAATGAATGAAATTCCAGGTAAAAACTCCTTTGCCATGAAGAAGATCCAAATTCAACCAGTTCAGGCTAGTAAACCTGTTTGAAAGACCTTTTTTCAGTGAAATGCAGCTTAGTGCAAAAACAGGCTGCTCTCGCTCTGAAACGCTCATTTTTCACATAAGCCACTTTTCAGCGCTAAAACAGCCTCCAATCGCTCTGAAACGCTCATTTTTGACATAAGCCACTTTTCACCTTTAATGAATGAAATTCCAGGTAAAAACTCCTTTGCCATGAAGAAGATCCAAATTCATCCAGTTCAGGCTAGTAAACCTGGTTGAAAGACCTTTTTTCAGTGAAATGCAGCTTAGTGCAAAAACAGGCTGCTCTCGCTCTGAAACGCTCATTTTTCACATAAGCCACTTTTCAGCCTTAGGCGACTGTACAGTGCTAAAACAGCCTCCTCTCGCTCTGAAACGCTCATTTTTCACATAAGCCACTTTTCAGCCTTAATGAATTAAATTCCAGGTAAAAACTCCTTTGCCATGAAGAAGATCCAAATTCAACAAGTTCAGGCTAGTAAACCTGTTTGAAAGACCTTTTTTCAGTGAAATGCAGCTTAGTGCAAAAACAGGCTGCTCTCGCTCTGAAACGCTCATTTTTCACATAAGCCACTTTTCAGCGCTAAAACAGCCTCCAATCGCTCTGAAACGCTCATTTTTCACATAAGCCACTTTTCAGCCTTAGGCGACTGTACAGTGCTAAAACAGCCTCCTATCGCTCTGAAACGCTCATTTTTGACATAACCCACTTTTCAGCCTTAATGAATTAAATTCCAGGTAAAAACTCCTTTGCCATGAAGAAGATCCAAATTCAACAAGTTCAGGCTAGTAAACCTGTTTGAAAGACCTTTTTTCAGTGAAATGCAGCTTAGTGCAAAAACAGGCTGCTCTCGCTCTGAAACGCTCATTTTTCACATAAGCCACTTTTCAGCGCTAAAACAGCCTCCAATCGCTCTGAAACGCTCATTTTTGACATAAGCCACTTTTCACCTTTAATGAATGAAATTCCAGGTAAAAACTCCTTTGCCATGAAGAAGATCCAAATTCATCCAGTTCAGGCTAGTAAACCTGGTTGAAAGACCTTTTTTCAGTGAAATGCAGCTTAGTGCAAAAACAGGCTGCTCTCGCTCTGAAACGCTCATTTTTCACATAAGCCACTTTTCAGCCTTAGGCGACTGTACAGTGCTAAAACAGCCTCCTCTCGCTCTGAAACGCTCATTTTTCACATAAGCCACTTTTCAGCCTTAGGCGACTGTACAGTGCTAAAACAGCCTCCTCTCGCTCTGAAACGCTCATTTTTCACATAAGCCACTTTTCAGCCTTAGGCGACTGTACAGTGCTAAAACAGCCTCCTATCGCTCTGAAACGCTCATTTTTCACATAACCCACTTTTCAGCCTTAATGAATTAAATTCCAGGTAAAAACTCCTTTGCCATGAAGAAGATCCAAATTCAACAAGTTCAGGCTAGTAAACCTGTTTGAAAGACCTTTTTTCAGTGAAATGCAGCTTAGTGCAAAAACAGGCTGCTCTCGCTCTGAAACGCTCATTTTTCACATAAGCCACTTTTCAGCGCTAAAACAGCCTCCAATCGCTCTGAAACGCTCATTTTTGACATAAGCCACTTTTCACCTTTAATGAATGAAATTCCAGGTAAAAACTCCTTTGCCATGAAGAAGATCCAAATTCATCCAGTTCAGGCTAGTAAACCTGGTTGAAAGACCTTTTTTCAGTGAAATGCAGCTTAGTGCAAAAACAGGCTGCTCTCGCTCTGAAACGCTCATTTTTCACATAAGCCACTTTTCAGCCTTAGGCGACTGTACAGTGCTAAAACAGCCTCCTATCGCTCTGAAACGCTCATTTTTCACATAACCCACTTTTCAGCCTTAATGAATTAAATTCCAGGTAAAAACTCCTTTGCCATGAAGAAGATCCAAATTCAACAAGTTCAGGCTAGTAAACCTGTTTGAAAGACCTTTTTTCAGTGAAATGCAGCTTAGTGCAAAAACAGGCTGCTCTCGCTCTGAAACGCTCATTTTTCACATAAGCCACTTTTCAGCCTTAGGCGACTGTACAGTGCTAAAACAGCCTCCTCTCGCTCTGAAACGCTCATTTTTCACATAAGCCACTTTTCAGCCTTAGGCGACTGTACAGTGCTAAAACAGCCTCCTATCGCTCTGAAACGCTCATTTTTCACATAACCCACTTTTCAGCCTTAATGAATTAAATTCCAGGTAAAAACTCCTTTGCCATGAAGAAGATCCAAATTCAACAAGTTCAGGCTAGTAAACCTGTTTGAAAGACCTTTTTTCAGTGAAATGCAGCTTAGTGCAAAAACAGGCTGCTCTCGCTCTGAAACGCTCATTTTTCACATAAGCCACTTTTCAGCGCTAAAACAGCCTCCAATCGCTCTGAAACGCTCATTTTTGACATAAGCCACTTTTCAGCCTTAGGCGACTGTACAGTGCTAAAACAGCCTCCAATCGCTCTGAAACGCTCATTTTTGACATAAGCCACTTTTCACCTTTAATGAATGAAATTCCAGGTAAAAACTCCTTTGCCATGAAGAAGATCCAAATTCAACCAGTTCAGGCTAGTAAACCTGTTTGAAAGACCTTTTTTCAGTGAAATGCAGCTTAGTGCAAAAACAGGCTGCTCTCGCTCTGAAACGCTCATTTTTCACATAAGCCACTTTTCAGCGCTAAAACAGCCTCCAATCGCTCTGAAACGCTCATTTTTGACATAAGCCACTTTTCACCTTTAATGAATGAAATTCCAGGTAAAAACTCCTTTGCCATGAAGAAGATCCAAATTCATCCAGTTCAGGCTAGTAAACCTGGTTGAAAGACCTTTTTTCAGTGAAATGCAGCTTAGTGCAAAAACAGGCTGCTCTCGCTCTGAAACGCTCATTTTTCACATAAGCCACTTTTCAGCCTTAGGCGACTGTACAGTGCTAAAACAGCCTCCTCTCGCTCTGAAACGCTCATTTTTCACATAAGCCACTTTTCAGCCTTAGGCGACTGTACAGTGCTAAAACAGCCTCCTATCGCTCTGAAACGCTCATTTTTCACATAACCCACTTTTCAGCCTTAATGAATTAAATTCCAGGTAAAAACTCCTTTGCCATGAAGAAGATCCAAATTCAACAAGTTCAGGCTAGTAAACCTGTTTGAAAGACCTTTTTTCAGTGAAATGCAGCTTAGTGCAAAAACAGGCTGCTCTCGCTCTGAAACGCTCATTTTTCACATAAGCCACTTTTCAGCACTAAAACAGCCTCCAATCGCTCTGAAACGCTCATTTTTGACATAAGCCACTTTTCACCTTTAATGAATGAAATTCCAGGTAAAAACTCCTTTGCCATGAAGAAGATCCAAATTCATCCAGTTCAGGCTAGTAAACCTGGTTGAAAGACCTTTTTTCAGTGAAATGCAGCTTAGTGCAAAAACAGGCTGCTCTCGCTCTCATTTTTCACATAAGCCACTTTTCAGCACTAAAACAGCCTCCAATCGCTCTGAAACGCTCATTTTTGACATAAGCCACTTTTCACCTTTAATGAATGAAATTCCAGGTAAAAACTCCTTTGCCATGAAGAAGATCCAAATTCATCCAGTTCAGGCTAGTAAACCTGGTTGAAAGACCTTTTTTCAGTGAAATGCAGCTTAGTGCAAAAACAGGCTGCTCTCGCTCTGAAACGCTCATTTTTCACATAAGCCACTTTTCAGCCTTAGGCGACTGTACAGTGCTAAAACAGCCTCCTATCGCTCTGAAACGCTCATTTTTCACATAACCCACTTTTCAGCCTTAATGAATTAAATTCCAGGTAAAAACTCCTTTGCCATGAAGAAGATCCAAATTCAACAAGTTCAGGCTAGTAAACCTGTTTGAAAGACCTTTTTTCAGTGAAATGCAGCTTAGTGCAAAAACAGGCTGCTCTCGCTCTGAAACGCTCATTTTTCACATAAGCCACTTTTCAGCGCTAAAACAGCCTCCAATCGCTCTGAAACGCTCATTTTTGACATAAGCCACTTTTCAGCCTTAGGCGACTGTACAGTGCTAAAACAGCCTCCAATCGCTCTGAAACGCTCATTTTTGACATAAGCCACTTTTCACCTTTAATGAATGAAATTCCAGGTAAAAACTCCTTTGCCATGAAGAAGATCCAAATTCAACCAGTTCAGGCTAGTAAACCTGTTTGAAAGACCTTTTTTCAGTGAAATGCAGCTTAGTGCAAAAACAGGCTGCTCTCGCTCTGAAACGCTAATTTTTCACATAAGCCACTTTTCAGCGCTAAAACAGCCTCCAATCGCTCTGAAACGCTCATTTTTGACATAAGCCACTTTTCACCTTTAATGAATGAAATTCCAGGTAAAAACTCCTTTGCCATGAAGAAGATCCAAATTCATCCAGTTCAGGCTAGTAAACCTGGTTGAAAGACCTTTTTTCAGTGAAATGCAGCTTAGTGCAAAAACAGGCTGCTCTCGCTCTGAAACGCTCATTTTTCACATAAGCCACTTTTCAGCCTTAGGCGACTGTACAGTGCTAAAACAGCCTCCTCTCGCTCTGAAACGCTCATTTTTCACATAAGCCACTTTTCAGCCTTAGGCGACTGTACAGTGCTAAAACAGCCTCCTATCGCTCTGAAACGCTCATTTTTCACATAACCCACTTTTCAGCCTTAATGAATTAAATTCCAGGTAAAAACTCCTTTGCCATGAAGAAGATCCAAATTCAACAAGTTCAGGCTAGTAAACCTGTTTGAAAGACCTTTTTTCAGTGAAATGCAGCTTAGTGCAAAAACAGGCTGCTCTCGCTCTGAAACGCTCATTTTTCACATAAGCCACTTTTCAGCACTAAAACAGCCTCCAATCGCTCTGAAACGCTCATTTTTGACATAAGCCACTTTTCACCTTTAATGAATGAAATTCCAGGTAAAAACTCCTTTGCCATGAAGAAGATCCAAATTCATCCAGTTCAGGCTAGTAAACCTGGTTGAAAGACCTTTTTTCAGTGAAATGCAGCTTAGTGCAAAAACAGGCTGCTCTCGCTCTCATTTTTCACATAAGCCACTTTTCAGCACTAAAACAGCCTCCAATCGCTCTGAAACGCTCATTTTTGACATAAGCCACTTTTCACCTTTAATGAATGAAATTCCAGGTAAAAACTCCTTTGCCATGAAGAAGATCCAAATTCATCCAGTTCAGGCTAGTAAACCTGGTTGAAAGACCTTTTTTCAGTGAAATGCAGCTTAGTGCAAAAACAGGCTGCTCTCGCTCTGAAACGCTCATTTTTCACATAAGCCACTTTTCAGCCTTAGGCGACTGTACAGTGCTAAAACAGCCTCCTATCGCTCTGAAACGCTCATTTTTCACATAACCCACTTTTCAGCCTTAATGAATTAAATTCCAGGTAAAAACTCCTTTGCCATGAAGAAGATCCAAATTCAACAAGTTCAGGCTAGTAAACCTGTTTGAAAGACCTTTTTTCAGTGAAATGCAGCTTAGTGCAAAAACAGGCTGCTCTCGCTCTGAAACGCTCATTTTTCACATAAGCCACTTTTCAGCGCTAAAACAGCCTCCAATCGCTCTGAAACGCTCATTTTTGACATAAGCCACTTTTCAGCCTTAGGCGACTGTACAGTGCTAAAACAGCCTCCAATCGCTCTGAAACGCTCATTTTTGACATAAGCCACTTTTCACCTTTAATGAATGAAATTCCAGGTAAAAACTCCTTTGCCATGAAGAAGATCCAAATTCAACCAGTTCAGGCTAGTAAACCTGTTTGAAAGACCTTTTTTCAGTGAAATGCAGCTTAGTGCAAAAACAGGCTGCTCTCGCTCTGAAACGCTAATTTTTGACATAAGCCACTTTTCACCTTTAATGAATGAAATTCCAGGTAAAAACTCCTTTGCCATGAAGAAGATCCAAATTCATCCAGTTCAGGCTAGTAAACCTGGTTGAAAGACCTTTTTTCAGTGAAATGCAGCTTAGTGCAAAAACAGGCTGCTCTCGCTCTGAAACGCTCATTTTTCACATAAGCCACTTTTCAGCCTTAGGCGACTGTACAGTGCTAAAACAGCCTCCTCTCGCTCTGAAACGCTCATTTTTCACATAAGCCACTTTTCAGCCTTAGGCGACTGTACAGTGCTAAAACAGCCTCCAATCGCTCTGAAACGCTCATTTTTGACATAAGCCACTTTTCACCTTTAATGAATGAAATTCCAGGTAAAAACTCCTTTGCCATGAAGAAGATCCAAATTCATCCAGTTCAGGCTAGTAAACCTGGTTGAAAGACCTTTTTTCAGTGAAATGCAGCTTAGTGCAAAAACAGGCTGCTCTCGCTCTGAAACGCTCATTTTTCACATAAGCCACTTTTCAGCCTTAGGCGACTGTACAGTGCTAAAACAGCCTCCTCTCGCTCTGAAACGCTCATTTTTCACATAAGCCACTTTTCAGCCTTAGGCGACTGTACAGTGCTAAAACAGCCTCCTATCGCTCTGAAACGCTCATTTTTCACATAACCCACTTTTCAGCCTTAATGAATTAAATTCCAGGTAAAAACTCCTTTGCCATGAAGAAGATCCAAATTCAACAAGTTCAGGCTAGTAAACCTGTTTGAAAGACCTTTTTTCAGTGAAATGCAGCTTAGTGCAAAAACAGGCTGCTCTCGCTCTGAAACGCTCATTTTTCACACAAGCCACTTTTCAGCGCTAAAACAGCCTCCAATCGCTCTGAAACGCTCATTTTTGACATAAGCCACTTTTCAGCCTTAGGCGACTGTACAGTGCTAAAACAGCCTCCAATCGCTCTGAAACGCTCATTTTTGACATAAGCCACTTTTCACCTTTAATGAATGAAATTCCAGGTAAAAACTCCTTTGCCATGAAGAAGATCCAAATTCAACCAGTTCAGGCTAGTAAACCTGGTTGAAAGACCTTTTTTCAGTGAAATGCAGCTTAGTGCAAAAACAGGCTGCTCTCGCTCTGAAACGCTCATTTTTCACATAAGCCACTTTTCAGCGCTAAAACAGCCTCCAATCGCTCTGAAACGCTCATTTTTGACATAAGCCACTTTTCACCTTTAATGAATGAAATTCCAGGTAAAAACTCCTTTGCCATGAAGAAGATCCAAATTCATCCAGTTCAGGCTAGTAAACCTGGTTGAAAGACCTTTTTTCAGTGAAATGCAGCTTAGTGCAAAAACAGGCTGCTCTCGCTCTGAAACGCTCATTTTTCACATAAGCCACTTTTCAGCCTTAGGCGACTGTACAGTGCTAAAACAGCCTCCTATCGCTCTGAAACGCTCATTTTTCACATAACCCACTTTTCAGCCTTAATGAATTAAATTCCAGGTAAAAACTCCTTTGCCATGAAGAAGATCCAAATTCATCCAGTTCAGGCTAGTAAACCTGGTTGAAAGACCTTTTTTCAGTGAAATGCAGCTTAGTGCAAAAACAGGCTGCTCTCGCTCTGAAACGCTCATTTTTCACATAAGCCACTTTTCAGCCTTAGGCGACTGTACAGTGCTAAAACAGCCTCCTATCGCTCTGAAACGCTCATTTTTCACATAACCCACTTTTCAGCCTTAATGAATTAAATTCCAGGTAAAAACTCCTTTGCCATGAAGAAGATCCAAATTCAACCAGTTCAGGCTAGTAAACCTGTTTGAAAGACCTTTTTTCAGTGAAATGCAGCTTAGTGCAAAAACAGGCTGCTCTCGCTCTGAAACGCTCATTTTTCACATAAGCCACTTTTCAGCACTAAAACAGCCTCCAATCGCTCTGAAACGCTCATTTTTGACATAAGCCACTTTTCACCTTTAATGAATGAAATTCCAGGTAAAAACTCCTTTGCCATGAAGAAGATCCAAATTCATCCAGTTCAGGCTAGTAAACCTGGTTGAAAGACCTTTTTTCAGTGAAATGCAGCTTAGTGCAAAAACAGGCTGCTCTCGCTCTGAAACGCTCATTTTTCACATAAGCCACTTTTCAGCCTTAGGCGACTGTACAGTGCTAAAACAGCCTCCTATCGCTCTGAAACGCTCATTTTTCACATAACCCACTTTTCAGCCTTAATGAATTAAATTCCAGGTAAAAACTCCTTTGCCATGAAGAAGATCCAAATTCAACAAGTTCAGGCTAGTAAACCTGTTTGAAAGACCTTTTTTCAGTGAAATGCAGCTTAGTGCAAAAACAGGCTGCTCTCGCTCTGAAACGCTCATTTTTCACATAAGCCACTTTTCAGCGCTAAAACAGCCTCCAATCGCTCTGAAACGCTCATTTTTGACATAAGCCACTTTTCACCTTTAATGAATGAAATTCCAGGTAAAAACTCCTTTGCCATGAAGAAGATCCAAATTCAACCAGTTCAGGCTAGTAAACCTGTTTGAAAGACCTTTTTTCAGTGAAATGCAGCTTAGTGCAAAAACAGGCTGCTCTCGCTCTGAAACGCTAATTTTTCACATAAGCCACTTTTCAGCGCTAAAACAGCCTCCAATCGCTCTGAAACGCTCATTTTTGACATAAGCCACTTTTCACCTTTAATGAATGAAATTCCAGGTAAGAACTCCTTTGCCATGAAGAAGATCCAAATTCATGCAGTTCAGGCTAGTAAACCTGGTTGAAAGACCTTTTTTCAGTGAAATGCAGCTTAGTGCAAAAACAGGCTGCTCTCGCTCTGAAACGCTCATTTTTCACATAAGCCACTTTTCAGCGCTAAAACAGCCTCCAATCGCTCTGAAACGCTCATTTTTGACATAAGCCACTTTTCACCTTTAATGAATGAAATTCCAGGTAAAAACTCCTTTGCCATGAAGAAGATCCAAATTCATCCAGTTCAGGCTAGTAAACCTGGTTGAAAGACCTTTTTTCAGTGAAATGCAGCTTAGTGCAAAAACAGGCTGCTCTCGCTCTGAAACGCTCATTTTTCACATAAGCCACTTTTCAGCCTTAGGCGACTGTACAGTGCTAAAACAGCCTCCTCTCGCTCTGAAACGCTCATTTTTCACATAAGCCACTTTTCAGCCTTAGGCGACTGTACAGTGCTAAAACAGCCTCCTATCGCTCTGAAACGCTCATTTTTGACATAACCCACTTTTCAGCCTTAATGAATGAAATTCCAGGTAAAAATTCCTTTGCCATGAAGAAGATCCAAATTCATCCAGTTCAGGCTAGTAAACCTGGTTGAAAGACCTTTTTTCAGTGAAATGCAGCTTAGTGCAAAAACAGGCTGCTCTCGCTCTGATACGCTCATTTTTCACATAAGCCACTTTTCACCTTTAATGAATGAAATTCCACGTAAAAACTCCTTTGCCATGAAGAAGATCCAAATTCATCCAGTTCAGGCTAGTAAACCTGGTTGAAAGACCTTTTTTCAGTGAAATGCAGCTTAGTGCAAAAACAGGCTGCTCTCGCTCTGAAACGCTCATTTTTCACATAAGCCACTTTTCAGCCTTAGGCGACTGTACAGTGCTAAAACAGCCTCCTATCGCTCTGAAACGCTCATTTTTCACATAACCCACTTTTCAGCCTTAATGAATTAAATTCCAGGTAAAAACTCCTTTGCCATGAAGAAGATCCAAATTCAACAAGTTCAGGCTAGTAAACCTGTTTGAAAGACCTTTTTTCAGTGAAATGCAGCTTAGTGCAAAAACAGGCTGCTCTCGCTCTGAAACGCTCATTTTTCACATAAGCCACTTTTCAGCGCTAAAACAGCCTCCAATCGCTCTGAAACGCTCATTTTTCACATAAGCCACTTTTCACCTTTAATGAATGAAATTCCAGGTAAGAACTCCTTTGCCATGAAGAAGATCCAAATTCATGCAGTTCAGGCTAGTAAACCTGGTTGAAAGACCTTTTTTCAGTGAAATGCAGCTTAGTGCAACAACAGGCTGCTCTCGCTCTGAAACGCTCATTTTTCACATAAGCCACTTTTCAGCGCTAAAACAGCCTCCAATCGCTCTGAAACGCTCATTTTTGACATAAGCCACTTTTCACCTTTAATGAATGAAATTCCAGGTAAAAACTCCTTTGCCATGAAGAAGATCCAAATTCATCCAGTTCAGGCTAGTAAACCTGGTTGAAAGACCTTTTTTCAGTGAAATGCAGCTTAGTGCAAAAACAGGCTGCTCTCGCTCTGAAACGCTCATTTTTCACATAAGCCACTTTTCAGCCTTAGGCGACTGTACAGTGCTAAAACAGCCTCCTCTCGCTCTGAAACGCTCATTTTTCACATAAGCCACTTTTCAGCCTTAGGCGACTGTACAGTGCTAAAACAGCCTCCTATCGCTCTGAAACGCTCATTTTTGACATAACCCACTTTTCAGCCTTAATGAATGAAATTCCAGGTAAAAATTCCTTTGCCATGAAGAAGATCCAAATTCATCCAGTTCAGGCTAGTAAACCTGGTTGAAAGACCTTTTTTCAGTGAAATGCAGCTTAGTGCAAAAACAGGCTGCTCTCGCTCTGAAACGCTCAATTTTGACATAAGCCACTTTTCACCTTTAATGAATGAAATTCCAGGTAAAAACTCCTTTGCCATGAAGAAGATCCAAATTCAACCAGTTCAGGCTAGTAAACCTGTTTGAAAGACCTTTTTTCAGTGAAATGCAGCTTAGTGCAAAAACAGGCTGCTCTCGCTCTGATACGCTCATTTTTCACATAAGCCACTTTTCAGCACTAAAACAGCCTCCAATCGCTCTGAAACGCTCATTTTTGACATAAGCCACTTTTCACCTTTAATGAATGAAATTCCACGTAAAAACTCCTTTGCCATGAAGAAGATCCATTTCATCCAGTTCAGGCTAGTAAACCTGTTTGAAAGACCTTTTTTCAGTGAAATGCAGCTTAGTGCAAAAACAGGCTGCTCTCGCTCTGAAACGCTCATTTTTGACATAAGCCACTTTTCACCTTTAATGAATGAAATTCCAGGTAAAAACTCCTTTGCCATGAAGAAGATCCAAATTCATCCAGTTCAGGCTAGTAAACCTGGTTGAAAGACCTTTTTTCAGTGAAATGCAGCTTAGTGCAAAAACAGGCTGCTCTCGCTCTGAAACGCTCATTTTTCACATAAGCCACTTTTCAGCCTTAGGCGACTGTACAGTGCTAAAACAGCCTCCTCTCGCTCTGAAACGCTCATTTTTCACATAAGCCACTTTTCAGCCTTAGGCGACTGTACAGTGCTAAAACAGCCTCCTATCGCTCTGAAACGCTCATTTTTGACATAACCCACTTTTCAGCCTTAATGAATGAAATTCCAGGTAAAGATTCCTTTGCCATGAAGAAGATCCAAATTCATCCAGTTCAGGCTAGTAAACCTGGTTGAAAGACCTTTTTTCAGTGAAATGCAGCTTAGTGCAAAAACAGCCTCCTCTCGCTCTGAAACGCTCATTTTTGACATAACCCACTTTTCAGCCTTAATGAATGAAATTCCAGGTAAAAATTCCTTTGCCATGAAGAAGATCCAAATTCATCCAGTTCAGGCTAGTAAACCTGGTTGAAAGACCTTTTTTCAGTGAAATGCAGCTTAGTGCAAAAACAGGCTGCTCTCGCTCTGAAACGCTCATTTTTCACATAAGCCACTTTTCAGCACTAAAACAGCCTCCAATCGCTCTGAAACGCTCATTTTTGACATAAGCCACTTTTCACCTTTAATGAATGAAATTCCACGTAAAAACTCCTTTGCCATGAAGAAGATCCAAATTCATCCAGTTCAGGCTAGTAAACCTGGTTGAAAGACCTTTTTTCAGTGAAATGCAGCTTAGTGCAAAAACAGGCTGCTCTCGCTCTGAAACGCTCATTTTTCACATAAGCCACTTTTCAGCCTTAGGCGACTGTACCGTGCTAAAACAGCCTCCTCTCGCTCTGAAACGCTCATTTTTCACATAAGCCACTTTTCAGCCTTAGGCGACTGTACAGTGCTAAAACAGCCTCCTCTCGCTCTGAAACGCTCATTTTTCACATAAGCCACTTTTCAGCCTTAGGCGACTGTACAGTGCTAAAACAGCCTCCTATCGCTCTGAAACGCTCATTTTTCACATAACCCACTTTTCAGCCTTAATGAATTAAATTCCAGGTAAAAACTCCTTTGCCATGAAGAAGATCCAAATTCAACAAGTTCAGGCTAGTAAACCTGTTTGAAAGACCTTTTTTCAGTGAAATGCAGCTTAGTGCAAAAACAGGCTGCTCTCGCTCTGATACGCTCATTTTTCACATAAGCCACTTTTCAGCACTAAAACAGCCTCCAATCGCTCTGAAACGCTCATTTTTGACATAAGCCACTTTTCACCTTTAATGAATGAAATTCCACGTAAAAACTCCTTTGCCATGAAGAAGATCCAAATTCATCCAGTTCAGGCTAGTAAACCTGGTTGAAAGACCTTTTTTCAGTGAAATGCAGCTTAGTGCAAAAACAGGCTGCTCTCGCTCTGAAACGCTCATTTTTCACATAAGCCACTTTTCAGCCTTAGGCGACTGTACAGTGCTAAAACAGCCTCCTCTCGCTCTGAAACGCTAATTTTTCACATAAGCCACTATTCAGCCTTAGGCGACTGTACAGCGCTAAAACAGCCTCCAATCGCTCTGAAACGCTCATTTTTGACATAAGCCACTTTTCACCTTTAATGAATGAAATTCCAGGTAAAAACTCCTTTGCCATGAAGAAGATCCAAATTCATCCAGTTCAGGCTTGTAAACCTGGTTGAAAGACCTTTTTTCAGTGAAATGCAGCTTAGTGCAAAAACAGGCTGCTCTCGCTCTGAAACGCTCATTTTTCACATAAGCCACTTTTCAGCACTAAAACAGCCTCCAATCGCTCTGAAACGCTCATTTTTGACATAAGCCACTTTTCACCTTTAATGAATGAAATTCCACGTAAAAACTCCTTTGCCATGAAGAAGATCCAAATTCATCCAGTTCAGGCTAGTAAACCTGGTTGAAAGACCTTTTTTCAGTGAAATGCAGCTTAGTGCAAAAACAGGCTGCTCTCGCTCTGAAACGCTCATTTTTCACATAAGCCACTTTTCAGCCTTAGGCGACTGTACAGTGCTAAAACAGCCTCCTCTCGCTCTGAAACGCTCATTTTTCACATAAGCCACTTTTCAGCCTTAGGCGACTGTACAGTGCTAAAACAGCCTCCTCTCGCTCTGAAACGCTCATTTTTCACATAAGCCACTTTTCAGCCTTAGGCGACTGTACAGTGCTAAAACAGCCTCCTATCGCTCTGAAACGCTCATTTTTCACATAACCCACTTTTCAGCCTTAATGAATTAAATTCCAGGTAAAAACTCCTTTGCCATGAAGAAGATCCAAATTCAACAAGTTCAGGCTAGTAAACCTGTTTGAAAGACCTTTTTTCAGTGAAATGCAGCTTAGTGCAAAAACAGGCTGCTCTCGCTCTGAAACGCTCATTTTTCACATAAGCCACTTTTCAGCGCTAAAACAGCCTCCAATCGCTCTGAAACGCTCATTTTTGACATAAGCCACTTTTCACCTTTAATGAATGAAATTCCAGGTAAAAACTCCTTTGCCATGAAGAAGATCCAAATTCATGCAGTTCAGGCTAGTAAACCTGGTTGAAAGACCTTTTTTCAGTGAAATGCAGCTTAGTGCAAAAACAGCCTCCTCTCGCTCTGAAACGCTCATTTTTCACATAAGCCACTTTTCAGCCTTAGGCGACTGTACAGTGCTAAAACAGCCTCCTATCGCTCTGAAACGCTCATTTTTCACATAACCCACTTTTCAGCCTTAATGAATTAAATTCCAGGTAAAAACTCCTTTGCCATGAAGAAGATCCAAATTCAACAAGTTCAGGCTAGTAAACCTGTTTGAAAGACCTTTTTTCAGTGAAATGCAGCTTAGTGCAAAAACAGGCTGCTCTCGCTCTGAAACGCTCATTTTTCACATAAGCCACTTTTCAGCGCTAAAACAGCCTCCAATCGCTCTGAAACGCTCATTTTTGACATAAGCCACTTTTCACCTTTAATGAATGAAATTCCAGGTAAAAACTCCTTTGCCATGAAGAAGATCCAAATTCATGCAGTTCAGGCTAGTAAACCTGGTTGAAAGACCTTTTTTCAGTGAAATGCAGCTTAGTGCAAAAACAGCCTCCTCTCGCTCTGAAACGCTCATTTTTCACATAAGCCACTTTTCAGCCTTAGGCGACTGTACAGTGCTAAAACAGCCTCCTCTCGCTCTGAAACGCTCATTTTTCACATAAGCCACTTTTCAGCCTTAGGCGACTGTACAGTGCTAAAACAGCCTCCTATCGCTCTGAAACGCTCATTTTTGACATAACCCACTTTTCAGCCTTAATGAATTAAATTCCAGGTATAACTCCTTTGCCATGAAGAAGATCCAAATTCAACAAGTTCAGGCTAGTAAACCTGTTTGAAAGACCTTTTTTCAGTGAAATGCAGCTTAGTGCAAAAACAGGCTGCTCTCGCTCTGAAACGCTCATTTTTCACATAAGCCACTTTTCAGCGCTAAAACAGCCTCCAATCGCTCTGAAACGCTCATTTTTGACATAAGCCACTTTTCAGCCTTAGGCGACTGTACAGTGCTAAAACAGCCTCCAATCGCTCTGAAACGCTCATTTTTGACATAAGCCACTTTTCACCTTTAATGAATGAAATTCCAGGTAAAAACTCCTTTGCCATGAAGAAGATCCAAATTCAACCAGTTCAGGCTAGTAAACCTGTTTGAAAGACCTTTTTTCAGTGAAATGCAGCTTAGTGCAAAAACAGGCTGCTCTCGCTCTGAAACGCTCATTTTTCACATAAGCCACTTTTCAGCGCTAAAACAGCCTCCAATCGCTCTGAAACGCTCATTTTTGACATAAGCCACTTTTCAGCCTTAGGCGACTGTACAGTGCTAAAACAGCCTCCAATCGCTCTGAAACGCTCATTTTTGACATAAGCCACTTTTCACCTTTAATGAATGAAATTCCAGGTAAAAACTCCTTTGCCATGAAGAAGATCCAAATTCAACCAGTTCAGGCTAGTAAACCTGTTTGAAAGACCTTTTTTCAGTGAAATGCAGCTTAGTGCAAAAACAGGCTGCTCTCGCTCTGAAACGCTCATTTTTCACATAAGCCACTTTTCAGCCTTAGGCGACTGTACAGTGCTAAAACAGCCTCCTCTCGCTCTGAAACGCTCATTTTTCACATAAGCCACTTTTCAGCCTTAATGAATTAAATTCCAGGTAAAAACTCCTTTGCCATGAAGAAGATCCAAATTCAACAAGTTCAGGCTAGTAAACCTGTTTGAAAGACCTTTTTTCAGTGAAATGCAGCTTAGTGCAAAAACAGGCTGCTCTCGCTCTGAAACGCTAATTTTTCACATAAGCCACTTTTCAGCGCTAAAACAGCCTCCAATCGCTCTGAAACGCTCATTTTTGACATAAGCCACTTTTCACCTTTAATGAATGAAATTCCAGGTAAGAACTCCTTTGCCATGAAGAAGATCCAAATTCATGCAGTTCAGGCTAGTAAACCTGGTTGAAAGACCTTTTTTCAGTGAAATGCAGCTTAGTGCAAAAACAGGCTGCTCTCGCTCTGAAACGCTCATTTTTCACATAAGCCACTTTTCAGCGCTAAAACAGCCTCCAATCGCTCTGAAACGCTCATTTTTGACATAAGCCACTTTTCACCTTTAATGAATGAAATTCCAGGTAAAAACTCCTTTGCCATGAAGAAGATCCAAATTCATCCAGTTCAGGCTAGTAAACCTGGTTGAAAGACCTTTTTTCAGTGAAATGCAGCTTAGTGCAAAAACAGGCTGCTCTCGCTCTGAAACGCTCATTTTTCACATAAGCCACTTTTCAGCCTTAGGCGACTGTACAGTGCTAAAACAGCCTCCTCTCGCTCTGAAACGCTCATTTTTCACATAAGCCACTTTTCAGCCTTAGGCGACTGTACAGTGCTAAAACAGCCTCCTATCGCTCTGAAACGCTCATTTTTGACATAACCCACTTTTCAGCCTTAATGAATGAAATTCCAGGTAAAAACTCCTTTGCCATGAAGAAGATCCAAATTCATCCAGTTCAGGCTAGTAAACCTGGTTGAAAGACCTTTTTTCAGTGAAATGCAGCTTAGTGCAAAAACAGGCTGCTCTCGCTCTGAAACGCTCATTTTTCACATAAGCCACTTTTCAGCCTTAGGCGACTGTACAGTGCTAAAACAGCCTCCTCTCGCTCTGAAACGCTCATTTTTCACATAAGCCACTTTTCAGCCTTAATGAATTAAATTCCAGGTAAAAACTCCTTTGCCATGAAGAAGATCCAAATTCAACAAGTTCAGGCTAGTAAACCTGTTTGAAAGACCTTTTTTCAGTGAAATGCAGCTTAGTGCAAAAACAGGCTGCTCTCGCTCTGAAACGCTCATTTTTCACATAAGCCACTTTTCAGCGCTAAAACAGCCTCCAATCGCTCTGAAACGCTCATTTTTGACATAAGCCACTTTTCACCTTTAATGAATGAAATTCCAGGTAAAAACTCCTTTGCCATGAAGAAGATCCAAATTCATGCAGTTCAGGCTAGTAAACCTGGTTGAAAGACCTTTTTTCAGTGAAATGCAGCTTAGTGCAAAAACAGCCTCCTCTCGCTCTGAAACGCTCATTTTTCACATAAGCCACTTTTCAGCCTTAGGCGACTGTACAGTGCTAAAACAGCCTCCTCTCGCTCTGAAACGCTCATTTTTCACATAAGCCACTTTTCAGCCTTAGGCGACTGTACAGTGCTAAAACAGCCTCCTATCGCTCTGAAACGCTCATTTTTGACATAACCCACTTTTCAGCCTTAATGAATTAAATTCCAGGTAAAAACTCCTTTGCCATGAAGAAGATCCAAATTCAACAAGTTCAGGCTAGTAAACCTGTTTGAAAGACCTTTTTTCAGTGAAATGCAGCTTAGTGCAAAAACAGGCTGCTCTCGCTCTGAAACGCTCATTTTTCACATAAGCCACTTTTCAGCGCTAAAACAGCCTCCAATCGCTCTGAAACGCTCATTTTTGACATAAGCCACTTTTCACCTTTAATGAATGAAATTCCAGGTAAAAACTCCTTTGCCATGAAGAAGATCCAAATTCATCCAGTTCAGGCTAGTAAACCTGGTTGAAAGACCTTTTTTCAGTGAAATGCAGCTTAGTGCAAAAACAGGCTGCTCTCGCTCTGAAACGCTCATTTTTCACATAAGCCACTTTTCAGCCTTAGGCGACTGTACAGTGCTAAAACAGCCTCCTCTCGCTCTGAAACGCTCATTTTTCACATAAGCCACTTTTCAGCCTTAGGCGACTGTACAGTGCTAAAACAGCCTCCTATCGCTCTGAAACGCTCATTTTTGACATAACCCACTTTTCAGCCTTAATGAATGAAATTCCAGGTAAAAACTCCTTTGCCATGAAGAAGATCCAAATTCATCCAGTTCAGGCTAGTAAACCTGGTTGAAAGACCTTTTTTCAGTGAAATGCAGCTTAGTGCAAAAACAGGCTGCTCTCGCTCTGAAACGCTCATTTTTCACATAAGCCACTTTTCAGCCTTAGGCGACTGTACAGTGCTAAAACAGCCTCCTCTCGCTCTGAAACGCTCATTTTTCACATAAGCCACTTTTCAGCCTTAGGCGACTGTACAGTGCTAAAACAGCCTCCTATCGCTCTGAAACGCTCATTTTTGACATAACCCACTTTTCAGCCTTAATGAATGAAATTCCAGGTAAAAACTCCTTTGCCATGAAGAAGATCCAAATTCATCCAGTTCAGGCTAGTAAACCTGGTTGAAAGACCTTTTTTCAGTGAAATGCAGCTTAGTGCAAAAACAGGCTGCTCTCGCTCTGAAACGCTCATTTTTCACATAAGCCACTTTTCAGCCTTAGGCGACTGTACAGTGCTAAAACAGCCTCCTCTCGCTCTGAAACGCTCATTTTTCACATAAGCCACTTTTCAGCCTTAGGCGACTGTACAGTGCTAAAACAGCCTCCTATCGCTCTGAAACGCTCATTTTTCACATAACCCACTTTTCAGCCTTAATGAATTAAATTCCAGGTAAAAACTCCTTTGCCATGAAGAAGATCCAAATTCAACAAGTTCAGGCTAGTAAACCTGTTTGAAAGACCTTTTTTCAGTGAAATGCAGCTTAGTGCAAAAACAGGCTGCTCTCGCTCTGAAACGCTCATTTTTCACATAAGCCACTTTTCAGCGCTAAAACAGCCTCCAATCGCTCTGAAACGCTCATTTTTGACATAAGCCACTTTTCACCTTTAATGAATGAAATTCCAGGTAAAAACTCCTTTGCCATGAAGAAGATCCAAATTCAACCAGTTCAGGCTAGTAAACCTGTTTGAAAGACCTTTTTTCAGTGAAATGCAGCTTAGTGCAAAAACAGGCTGCTCTCGCTCTGAAACGCTCATTTTTCACATAAGCCACTTTTCAGCGCTAAAACAGCCTCCAATCGCTCTGAAACGCTCATTTTTGACATAAGCCACTTTTCACCTTTAATGAATGAAATTCCAGGTAAAAACTCCTTTGCCATGAAGAAGATCCAAATTCATGCAGTTCAGGCTAGTAAACCTGGTTGAAAGACCTTTTTTCAGTGAAATGCAGCTTAGTGCAAAAACAGCCTCCTCTCGCTCTGAAACGCTCATTTTTCACATAAGCCACTTTTCAGCCTTAGGCGACTGTACAGTGCTAAAACAGCCTCCTCTCGCTCTGAAACGCTCATTTTTCACATAAGCCACTTTTCAGCCTTAATGAATGAAATTCCAGGTAAAAACTCATTTGCCATGAAGAAGATCCAAATTCAACCAGTTCAGGCTAGTAAACCTGTTTGAAAGACCTTTTTTCAGTGAAATGCAGCTTAGTGCAAAAACAGGCTGCTCTCGCTCTGAAACGCTCATTTTTCACATAAGCCACTTTTCAGCGCTAAAACAGCCTCCAATCGCTCTGAAACGCTCATTTTTGACATAAGCCACTTTTCACCTTTAATGAATGAAATTCCAGGTAAAAACTCCTTTGCCATGAAGAAGATCCAAATTCAACCAGTTCAGGCTAGTAAACCTGTTTGAAAGACCTTTTTTCAGTGAAATGCAGCTTAGTGCAAAAACAGGCTGCTCTCGCTCTGAAACGCTCATTTTTCACATAAGCCACTTTTCAGCGCTAAAACAGCCTCCAATCGCTCTGAAACGCTCATTTTTGACATAAGCCACTTTTCACCTTTAATGAATGAAATTCCAGGTAAAAACTCCTTTGCCATGAAGAAGATCCAAATTCATCCAGTTCAGGCTAGTAAACCTGGTTGAAAGACCTTTTTTCAGTGAAATGCAGCTTAGTGCAAAAACAGGCTGCTCTCGCTCTGAAACGCTCATTTTTCACATAAGCCACTTTTCAGCCTTAGGCGACTGTACAGTGCTAAAACAGCCTCCTCTCGCTCTGAAACGCTCATTTTTCACATAAGCCACTTTTCAGCCTTAGGCGACTGTACAGTGCTAAAACAGCCTCCTATCGCTCTGAAACGCTCATTTTTGACATAACCCACTTTTCAGCCTTAATGAATTAAATTCCAGGTAAAAACTCCTTTGCCATGAAGAAGATCCAAATTCAACAAGTTCAGGCTAGTAAACCTGTTTGAAAGACCTTTTTTCAGTGAAATGCAGCTTAGTGCAAAAACAGGCTGCTCTCGCTCTGAAACGCTCATTTTTCACATAAGCCACTTTTCAGCCTTAGGCGACTGTACAGTGCTAAAACAGCCTCCTCTCGCTCTGAAACGCTCATTTTTCACATAAGCCACTTTTCAGCCTTAGGCGACTGTACAGTGCTAAAACAGCCTCCTCTCGCTCTGAAACGCTCATTTTTCACATAAGCCACTTTTCAGCCTTAGGCGACTGTACAGTGCTAAAACAGCCTCCAATCGCTCTGAAACGCTCATTTTTGACATAAGCCACTTTTCACCTTTAATGAATGAAATTCCAGGTAAAAACTCCTTTGCCATGAAGAAGATCCAAATTCAACCAGTTCAGGCTAGTAAACCTGTTTGAAAGACCTTTTTTCAGTGAAATGCAGCTTAGTGCAAAAACAGGCTGCTCTCGCTCTGAAACGCTCATTTTTCACATAAGCCACTTTTCAGCGCTAAAACAGCCTCCAATCGCTCTGAAACGCTCATTTTTGACATAAGCCACTTTTCAGCCTTAGGCGACTGTACAGTGCTAAAACAGCCTCCTCTCGCTCTGAAACGCTCATTTTTCACATAAGCCACTTTTCAGCCTTAGGCGACTGTACAGTGCTAAAACAGCCTCCTATCGCTCTGAAACGCTCATTTTTGACATAACCCACTTTTCAGCCTTAATGAATTAAATTCCAGGTAAAAACTCCTTTGCCATGAAGAAGATCCAAATTCAACAAGTACAGGCTAGTAAACCTGTTTGAAAGACCTTTTTTCAGTGAAATGCAGCTTAGTGCAAAAACAGGCTGCTCTCGCTCTGAAACGCTCATTTTTGACATAAGCCACTTTTCAGCCTTAGGCGACTGTACAGTGCTAAAACAGCCTCCTCTCGCTCTGAAACGCTCATTTTTCACATAAGCCACTTTTCAGCCTTAGGCGACTGTACAGTGCTAAAACAGCCTCCTATCGCTCTGAAACGCTCATTTTTGACATAACCCACTTTTCAGCCTTAATGAATTAAATTCCAGGTAAAAACTCCTTTGCCATGAAGAAGATCCAAATTCAACAAGTTCAGGCTAGTAAACCTGTTTGAAAGACCTTTTTTCAGTGAAATGCAGCTTAGTGCAAAAACAGGCTGCTCTCGCTCTGAAACGCTCATTTTTGACATAAGCCACTTTTCAGCCTTAGGCGACTGTACAGTGCTAAAACAGCCTCCAATCGCTCTGAAACGCTCATTTTTGACATAAGCCACTTTTCACCTTTAATGAATGAAATTCCAGGTAAAAACTCCTTTGCCATGAAGAAGATCCAAATTCAACCAGTTCAGGCTAGTAAACCTGTTTGAAAGACCTTTTTTCAGTGAAATGCAGCTTAGTGCAAAAACAGGCTGCTCTCGCTCTGAAACGCTCATTTTTCACATAAGCCACTTTTCAGCGCTAAAACAGCCTCCAATCGCTCTGAAACGCTCATTTTTGACATAAGCCACTTTTCACCTTTAATGAATGAAATTCCAGGTAAAAACTCCTTTGCCATGAAGAAGATCCAAATTCATCCAGTTCAGGCTAGTAAACCTGGTTGAAAGACCTTTTTTCAGTGAAATGCAGCTTAGTGCAAAAACAGGCTGCTCTCGCTCTGAAACGCTCATTTTTCACATAAGCCACTTTTCAGCCTTAGGCGACTGTACAGTGCTAAAACAGCCTCCTCTCGCTCTGAAACGCTCATTTTTCACATAAGCCACTTTTCAGCCTTAGGCGACTGTACAGTGCTAAAACAGCCTCCTATCGCTCTGAAACGCTCATTTTTCACATAACCCACTTTTCAGCCTTAATGAATGAAATTCCAGGTAAAAACTCCTTTGCCATGAAGAAGATCCAAATTCAACCAGTTCAGGCTAGTAAACCTGTTTGAAAGACCTTTTTTCAGTGAAATGCAGCTTAGTGCAAAAACAGGCTGCTCTCGCTCTGAAACGCTCATTTTTCACATAAGCCACTTTTCAGCGCTAAAACAGCCTCCAATCGCTCTGAAACGCTCATTTTTGACATAAGCCACTTTTCAGCCTTAGGCGACTGTACAGTGCTAAAACAGCCTCCTCTCGCTCTGAAACGCTCATTTTTCACATAAGCCACTTTTCAGCCTTAGGCGACTGTACAGTGCTAAAACAGCCTCCTATCGCTCTGAAACGCTCATTTTTGACATAACCCACTTTTCAGCCTTAATGAATTAAATTCCAGGTAAAAACTCCTTTGCCATGAAGAAGATCCAAATTCAACAAGTTCAGGCTAGTAAACCTGTTTGAAAGACCTTTTTTCAGTGAAATGCAGCTTAGTGCAAAAACAGGCTGCTCTCGCTCTGAAACGCTCATTTTTGACATAAGCCACTTTTCAGCCTTAGGCGACTGTACAGTGCTAAAACAGCCTCCAATCGCTCTGAAACGCTCATTTTTGACATAAGCCACTTTTCACCTTTAATGAATGAAATTCCAGGTAAAAACTCCTTTGCCATGAAGAAGATCCAAATTCAACCAGTTCAGGCTAGTAAACCTGTTTGAAAGACCTTTTTTCAGTGAAATGCAGCTTAGTGCAAAAACAGGCTGCTCTCGCTCTGAAACGCTCATTTTTCACATAAGCCACTTTTCAGCCTTAGGCGACTGTACAGTGCTAAAACAGCCTCCTATCGCTCTGAAACGCTCATTTTTCACATAACCCACTTTTCAGCCTTAATGAATGAAATTCCAGGTAAAAACTCCTTTGCCATGAAGAAGATCCAAATTCAACCAGTTCAGGCTAGTAAACCTGTTTGAAAGACCTTTTTTCAGTGAAATGCAGCTTAGTGCAAAAACAGGCTGCTCTCGCTCTGAAACGCTCATTTTTCACATAAGCCACTTTTCAGCGCTAAAACAGCCTCCAATCGCTCTGAAACGCTCATTTTTGACACAAGCCACTTTTCAGCCTTAGGCGACTGTACAGTGCTAAAACAGCCTCCAATCGCTCTGAAACGCTCATTTTTGACATAAGCCACTTTTCACCTTTAATGAATGAAATTCCAGGTAAAAACTCCTTTGCCATGAAGAAGATCCAAATTCAACCAGTTCAGGCTAGTAAACCTGTTTGAAAGACCTTTTTTCAGTGAAATGCAGCTTAGTGCAAAAACAGGCTGCTCTCGCTCTGAAACGCTCATTTTTCACATAAGCCACTTTTCAGCGCTAAAACAGCCTCCAATCGCTCTGAAACGCTCATTTTTGACATAAGCCACTTTTCACCTTTAATGAATGAAATTCCAGGTAAAAACTCCTTTGCCATGAAGAAGATCCAAATTCATCCAGTTCAGGCTAGTAAACCTGGTTGAAAGACCTTTTTTCAGTGAAATGCAGCTTAGTGCAAAAACAGGCTGCTCTCGCTCTGAAACGCTCATTTTTCACATAAGCCACTTTTCAGCCTTAGGCGACTGTACAGTGCTAAAACAGCCTCCTCTCGCTCTGAAACGCTCATTTTTCACATAAGCCACTTTTCAGCCTTAGGCGACTGTACAGTGCTAAAACAGCCTCCTATCGCTCTGAAACGCTCATTTTTCACATAACCCACTTTTCAGCCTTAATGAATTAAATTCCAGGTAAAAACTCCTTTGCCATGAAGAAGATCCAAATTCAACAAGTTCAGGCTAGTAAACCTGTTTGAAAGACCTTTTTTCAGTGAAATGCAGCTTAGTGCAAAAACAGGCTGCTCTCGCTCTGAAACGCTCATTTTTCACATAAGCCACTTTTCAGCGCTAAAACAGCCTCCAATCGCTCTGAAACGCTCATTTTTGACATAAGCCACTTTTCACCTTTAATGAATGAAATTCCAGGTAAAAACTCCTTTGCCATGAAGAAGATCCAAATTCATCCAGTTCAGGCTAGTAAACCTGGTTGAAAGACCTTTTTTCAGTGAAATGCAGCTTAGTGCAAAAACAGGCTGCTCTCGCTCTGAAACGCTCATTTTTCACATAAGCCACTTTTCAGCCTTAGGCGACTGTACAGTGCTAAAACAGCCTCCTATCGCTCTGAAACGCTCATTTTTCACATAACCCACTTTTCAGCCTTAATGAATGAAATTCCAGGTAAAAACTCCTTTGCCATGAAGAAGATCCAAATTCAACCAGTTCAGGCTAGTAAACCTGTTTGAAAGACCTTTTTTCAGTGAAATGCAGCTTAGTGCAAAAACAGGCTGCTCTCGCTCTGAAACGCTCATTTTTCACATAAGCCACTTTTCAGCGCTAAAACAGCCTCCAATCGCTCTGAAACGCTCATTTTTGACACAAGCCACTTTTCAGCCTTAGGCGACTGTACAGTGCTAAAACAGCCTCCAATCGCTCTGAAACGCTCATTTTTGACATAAGCCACTTTTCACCTTTAATGAATGAAATTCCAGGTAAAAACTCCTTTGCCATGAAGAAGATCCAAATTCAACCAGTTCAGGCTAGTAAACCTGTTTGAAAGACCTTTTTTCAGTGAAATGCAGCTTAGTGCAAAAACAGGCTGCTCTCGCTCTGAAACGCTCATTTTTCACATAAGCCACTTTTCAGCGCTAAAACAGCCTCCAATCGCTCTGAAACGCTCATTTTTGACATAAGCCACTTTTCACCTTTAATGAATGAAATTCCAGGTAAAAACTCCTTTGCCATGAAGAAGATCCAAATTCATCCAGTTCAGGCTAGTAAACCTGGTTGAAAGACCTTTTTTCAGTGAAATGCAGCTTAGTGCAAAAACAGGCTGCTCTCGCTCTGAAACGCTCATTTTTCACATAAGCCACTTTTCAGCCTTAGGCGACTGTACAGTGCTAAAACAGCCTCCTCTCGCTCTGAAACGCTCATTTTTCACATAAGCCACTTTTCAGCCTTAGGCGACTGTACAGTGCTAAAACAGCCTCCTATCGCTCTGAAACGCTCATTTTTGACATAACCCACTTTTCAGCCTTAATGAATTAAATTCCAGGTAAAAACTCCTTTGCCATGAAGAAGATCCAAATTCAACAAGTTCAGGCTAGTAAACCTGTTTGAAAGACCTTTTTTCAGTGAAATGCAGCTTAGTGCAAAAACAGGCTGCTCTCGCTCTGAAACGCTCATTTTTCACATAAGCCACTTTTCAGCCTTAGGCGACTGTACAGTGCTAAAACAGCCTCCTCTCGCTCTGAAACGCTCATTTTTCACATAAGCCACTTTTCAGCCTTAGGCGACTGTACAGTGCTAAAACAGCCTCCTATCGCTCTGAAACGCTCATTTTTGACATAACCCACTTTTCAGCCTTAATGAATGAAATTCCAGGTAAAAACTCATTTGCCATGAAGAAGATCCAAATTCAACCAGTTCAGGCTAGTAAACCTGTTTGAAAGACCTTTTTTCAGTGAAATGCAGCTTAGTGCAAAAACAGGCTGCTCTCGCTCTGAAACGCTCATTTTTCACATAAGCCACTTTTCAGCGCTAAAACAGCCTCCAATCGCTCTGAAACGCTCATTTTTGACATAAGCCACTTTTCAGCCTTAGGCGACTGTACAGTGCTAAAACAGCCTCCAATCGCTCTGAAACGCTCATTTTTGACATAAGCCACTTTTCACCTTTAATGAATGAAATTCCAGGTAAAAACTCCTTTGCCATGAAGAAGATCCAAATTCAACCAGTTCAGGCTAGTAAACCTGTTTGAAAGACCTTTTTTCAGTGAAATGCAGCTTAGTGCAAAAACAGGCTGCTCTCGCTCTGAAACGCTCATTTTTCACATAAGCCACTTTTCAGCGCTAAAACAGCCTCCAATCGCTCTGAAACGCTCATTTTTGACATAAGCCACTTTTCACCTTTAATGAATGAAATTCCAGGTAAAAACTCCTTTGCCATGAAGAAGATCCAAATTCATCCAGTTCAGGCTAGTAAACCTGGTTGAAAGACCTTTTTTCAGTGAAATGCAGCTTAGTGCAAAAACAGGCTGCTCTCGCTCTGAAACGCTCATTTTTCACATAAGCCACTTTTCAGCCTTAGGCGACTGTACAGTGCTAAAACAGCCTCCTCTCGCTCTGAAACGCTCATTTTTCACATAAGCCACTTTTCAGCCTTAGGCGACTGTACAGTGCTAAAACAGCCTCCTCTCGCTCTGAAACGCTCATTTTTCACATAAGCCACTTTTCAGCCTTAGGCGACTGTACAGTGCTAAAACAGCCTCCTATCGCTCTGAAACGCTCATTTTTCACATAACCCACTTTTCAGCCTTAATGAATTAAATTCCAGGTAAAAACTCCTTTGCCATGAAGAAGATCCAAATTCAACAAGTTCAGGCTAGTAAACCTGTTTGAAAGACCTTTTTTCAGTGAAATGCAGCTTAGTGCAAAAACAGGCTGCTCTCGCTCTGAAACGCTCATTTTTCACATAAGCCACTTTTCAGCCTTAGGCGACTGTACATTGCTAAAACAGCCTCCTATCGCTCTGAAACGCTCATTTTTGACATAAGCCACTTTTCACCTTTAATGAATGAAATTCCAGGTAAAAACTCCTTTGCCATGAAGAAGATCCAAATTCAACCAGTTCAGGCTAGTAAACCTGTTTGAAAGACCTTTTTTCAGTGAAATGCAGCTTAGTGCAAAAACAGGCTGCTCTCGCTCTGAAACGCTCATTTTTCACATAAGCCACTTTTCAGCGCTAAAACAGCCTCCAATCGCTCTGAAACGCTCATTTTTGACATAAGCCACTTTTCACCTTTAATGAATGAAATTCCAGGTAAAAACTCCTTTGCCATGAAGAAGATCCAAATTCATCCAGTTCAGGCTAGTAAACCTGGTTGAAAGACCTTTTTTCAGTGAAATGCAGCTTAGTGCAAAAACAGGCTGCTCTCGCTCTGAAACGCTCATTTTTCACATAAGCCACTTTTCAGCCTTAGGCGACTGTACAGTGCTAAAACAGCCTCCTATCGCTCTGAAACGCTCATTTTTCACATAACCCACTTTTCAGCCTTAATGAATTAAATTCCAGGTAAAAACTCCTTTGCCATGAAGAAGATCCAAATTCAACAAGTTCAGGCTAGTAAACCTGTTTGAAAGACCTTTTTTCAGTGAAATGCAGCTTAGTGCAAAAACAGGCTGCTCTCGCTCTGAAACGCTCATTTTTCACATAAGCCACTTTTCAGCACTAAAACAGCCTCCAATCGCTCTGAAACGCTCATTTTTGACATAAGCCACTTTTCACCTTTAATGAATGAAATTCCAGGTAAAAACTCCTTTGCCATGAAGAAGATCCAAATTCATCCAGTTCAGGCTAGTAAACCTGGTTGAAAGACCTTTTTTCAGTGAAATGCAGCTTAGTGCAAAAACAGCCTCCTCTCGCTCTGAAACGCTCATTTTTCACATAAGCCACTTTTCAGCCTTAATGAATTAAATTCCAGGTAAAAACTCCTTTGCCATGAAGAAGATCCAAATTCAACAAGTTCAGGCTAGTAAACCTGTTTGAAAGACCTTTTTTCAGTGAAATGCAGCTTAGTGCAAAAACAGGCTGCTCTCGCTCTGAAACGCTCATTTTTCACATAAGCCACTTTTCAGCGCTAAAACAGCCTCCAATCGCTCTGAAACGCTCATTTTTGACATAAGCCACTTTTCAGCCTTAGGCGACTGTACAGTGCTAAAACAGCCTCCAATCGCTCTGAAACGCTCATTTTTGACATAAGCCACTTTTCACCTTTAATGAATGAAATTCCAGATAAAAACTCCTTTGCCATGAAGAAGATCCAAATTCAACCAGTTCAGGCTAGTAAACCTGTTTGAAAGACCTTTTTTCAGTGAAATGCAGCTTAGTGCAAAAACAGGCTGCTCTCGCTCTGAAACGCTCATTTTTCACATAAGCCACTTTTCAGCGCTAAAACAGCCTCCAATCGCTCTGAAACGCTCATTTTTGACATAAGCCACTTTTCACCTTTAATGAATGAAATTCCAGGTAAGAACTCCTTTGCCATGAAGAAGATCCAAATTCATGCAGTTCAGGCTAGTAAACCTGGTTGAAAGACCTTTTTTCAGTGAAATGCAGCTTAGTGCAAAAACAGGCTGCTCTCGCTCTGAAACGCTCATTTTTCACATAAGCCACTTTTCAGCGCTAAAACAGCCTCCAATCGCTCTGAAACGCTCATTTTTGACATAAGCCACTTTTCACCTTTAATGAATGAAATTCCAGGTAAAAACTCCTTTGCCATGAAGAAGATCCAAATTCATCCAGTTCAGGCTAGTAAACCTGGTTGAAAGACCTTTTTTCAGTGAAATGCAGCTTAGTGCAAAAACAGGCTGCTCTCGCTCTGAAACGCTCATTTTTCACATAAGCCACTTTTCAGCCTTAGGCGACTGTACAGTGCTAAAACAGCCTCCTCTCGCTCTGAAACGCTCATTTTTCACATAAGCCACTTTTCAGCCTTAGGCGACTGTACAGTGCTAAAACAGCCTCCTATCGCTCTGAAACGCTCATTTTTGACATAACCCACTTTTCAGCCTTAATGAATTAAATTCCAGGTAAAAACTCCTTTGCCATGAAGAAGATCCAAATTCAACAAGTTCAGGCTAGTAAACCTGTTTGAAAGACCTTTTTTCAGTGAAATGCAGCTTAGTGCAAAAACAGGCTGCTCTCGCTCTGAAACGCTCATTTTTCACATAAGCCACTTTTCAGCGCTAAAACAGCCTCCAATCGCTCTGAAACGCTCATTTTTGACATAAGCCACTTTTCACCTTTAATGAATGAAATTCCAGGTAAAAACTCCTTTGCCATGAAGAAGATCCAAATTCATCCAGTTCAGGCTAGTAAACCTGGTTGAAAGACCTTTTTTCAGTGAAATGCAGCTTAGTGCAAAAACAGGCTGCTCTCGCTCTGAAACGCTCATTTTTCACATAAGCCACTTTTCAGCCTTAGGCGACTGTACAGTGCTAAAACAGCCTCCTCTCGCTCTGAAACGCTCATTTTTCACATAAGCCACTTTTCAGCGCTAAAACAGCCTCCAATCGCTCTGAAACGCTCATTTTTGACATAAGCCACTTTTCAGCCTTAGGCGACTGTACAGTGCTAAAACAGCCTCCAATCGCTCTGAAACGCTCATTTTTGACATAAGCCACTTTTCAGCCTTAGGCGACTGTACAGTGCTAAAACAGCCTCCAATCGCTCTGAAACGCTCATTTTTGACATAAGCCACTTTTCACCTTTAATGAATGAAATTCCAGGTAAAAACTCCTTTGCCATGAAGAAGATCCAAATTCAACCAGTTCAGGCTAGTAAACCTGTTTGAAAGACCTTTTTTCAGTGAAATGCAGCTTAGTGCAAAAACAGGCTGCTCTCGCTCTGAAACGCTCATTTTTCACATAAGCCACTTTTCAGCGCTAAAACAGCCTCCAATCGCTCTGAAACGCTCATTTTTGACATAAGCCACTTTTCACCTTTAATGAATGAAATTCCAGGTAAAAACTCCTTTGCCATGAAGAAGATCCAAATTCATCCAGTTCAGGCTAGTAAACCTGGTTGAAAGACCTTTTTTCAGTGAAATGCAGCTTAGTGCAAAAACAGGCTGCTCTCGCTCTGAAACGCTCATTTTTCACATAAGCCACTTTTCAGCCTTAGGCGACTGTACAGTGCTAAAACAGCCTCCTCTCGCTCTGAAAAGCTCATTTTTCACATAAGCCACTTTTCAGCCTTAGGCGACTGTACAGTGCTAAAACAGCCTCCTCTCGCTCTGAAACGCTCATTTTTCACATAAGCCACTTTTCAGCCTTAGGCGACTGTACAGTGCTAAAACAGCCTCCTATCGCTCTGAAACGCTCATTTTTCACATAACCCACTTTTCAGCCTTAATGAATTAAATTCCAGGTAAAAACTCCTTTGCCATGAAGAAGATCCAAATTCAACAAGTTCAGGCTAGTAAACCTGTTTGAAAGACCTTTTTTCAGTGAAATGCAGCTTAGTGCAAAAACAGGCTGCTCTCGCTCTGAAACGCTCATTTTTCACATAAGCCACTTTTCAGCGCTAAAACAGCCTCCAATCGCTCTGAAACGCTCATTTTTGACATAAGCCACTTTTCACCTTTAATGAATGAAATTCCAGGTAAAAACTCCTTTGCCGTGAAGAAGATCCAAATTCATCCAGTTCAGGCTAGTAAACCTGGTTGAAAGACCTTTTTTCAGTGAAATGCAGCTTAGTGCAAAAACAGGCTGCTCTCGCTCTGAAACGCTCATTTTTCACATAAGCCACTTTTCAGCCTTAGGCGACTGTACAGTGCTAAAACAGCCTCCTCTCGCTCTGAAACGCTCATTTTTCACATAAGCCACTTTTCAGCCTTAGGCGACTGTACAGTGCTAAAACAGCCTCCTCTCGCTCTGAAACGCTCATTTTTCACATAAGCCACTTTTCAGCCTTAGGCGACTGTACAGTGCTAAAACAGCCTCCTATCGCTCTGAAACGCTAATTTTTCACATAACCCACTTTTCAGCCTTAATGAATTAAATTCCAGGTAAAAACTCCTTTGCCATGAAGAAGATCCAAATTCAACAAGTTCAGGCTAGTAAACCTGTTTGAAAGACCTTTTTTCAGTGAAATGCAGCTTAGTGCAAAAACAGGCTGCTCTCGCTCTGAAACGCTCATTTTTCACATAAGCCACTTTTCAGCGCTAAAACAGCCTCCAATCGCTCTGAAACGCTCATTTTTGACATAAGCCACTTTTCAGCCTTAGGCGACTGTACAGTGCTAAAACAGCCTCCAATCGCTCTGAAACGCTCATTTTTGACATAAGCCACTTTTCACCTTTAATGAATGAAATTCCAGGTAAAAACTCCTTTGCCATGAAGAAGATCCAAATTCAACCAGTTCAGGCTAGTAAACCTGTTTGAAAGACCTTTTTTCAGTGAAATGCAGCTTAGTGCAAAAACAGGCTGCTCTCGCTCTGAAACGCTAATTTTTCACATAAGCCACTTTTCAGCGCTAAAACAGCCTCCAATCGCTCTGAAACGCTCATTTTTGACATAAGCCACTTTTCACCTTTAATGAATGAAATTCCAGGTAAAAACTCCTTTGCCATGAAGAAGATCCAAATTCATCCAGTTCAGGCTAGTAAACCTGGTTGAAAGACCTTTTTTCAGTGAAATGCAGCTTAGTGCAAAAACAGGCTGCTCTCGCTCTGAAACGCTCATTTTTCACATAAGCCACTTTTCAGCCTTAGGCGACTGTACAGTGCTAAAACAGCCTCCTCTCGCTCTGAAACGCTCATTTTTCACATAAGCCACTTTTCAGCCTTAGGCGACTGTACAGTGCTAAAACAGCCTCCTCTCGCTCTGAAACGCTCATTTTTCACATAAGCCACTTTTCAGCCTTAGGCGACTGTACAGTGCTAAAACAGCCTCCTATCGCTCTGAAACGCTAATTTTTCACATAACCCACTTTTCAGCCTTAATGAATTAAATTCCAGGTAAAAACTCCTTTGCCATGAAGAAGATCCAAATTCAACAAGTTCAGGCTAGTAAACCTGTTTGAAAGACCTTTTTTCAGTGAAATGCAGCTTAGTGCAAAAACAGGCTGCTCTCGCTCTGAAACGCTCATTTTTCACATAAGCCACTTTTCAGCGCTAAAACAGCCTCCAATCGCTCTGAAACGCTCATTTTTGACATAAGCCACTTTTCAGCCTTAGGCGACTGTACAGTGCTAAAACAGCCTCCAATCGCTCTGAAACGCTCATTTTTGACATAAGCCACTTTTCACCTTTAATGAATGAAATTCCAGGTAAAAACTCCTTTGCCATGAAGAAGATCCAAATTCAACCAGTTCAGGCTAGTAAACCTGTTTGAAAGACCTTTTTTCAGTGAAATGCAGCTTAGTGCAAAAACAGGCTGCTCTCGCTCTGAAACGCTAATTTTTGACATAAGCCACTTTTCAGCGCTAAAACAGCCTCCAATCGCTCTGAAACGCTCATGTTTGACATAAGCCACTTTTCACCTTTAATGAATGAAATTCCAGGTAAGAACTCCTTTGCCATGAAGAAGATCCAAATTCATCCAGTTCAGGCTAGTAAACCTGGTTGAAAGACCTTTTTTCAGTGAAATGCAGCTTAGTGCAAAAACAGGCTGCTCTCGCTCTGAAACGCTCATTTTTCACATAAGCCACTTTTCAGCCTTAGGCGACTGTACAGTGCTAAAACAGCCTCCTCTCGCTCTGAAACGCTCATTTTTCACATAAGCCACTTTTCAGCCTTAGGCGACTGTACAGTGCTAAAACAGCCTCCTCTCGCTCTGAAACGCTCATTTTTCACATAAGCCACTTTTCAGCCTTAGGCGACTGTACAGTGCTAAAACAGCCTCCTATCGCTCTGAAACGCTAATTTTTCACATAACCCACTTTTCAGCCTTAATGAATTAAATTCCAGGTAAAAACTCCTTTGCCATGAAGAAGATCCAAATTCAACAAGTTCAGGCTAGTAAACCTGTTTGAAAGACCTTTTTTCAGTGAAATGCAGCTTAGTGCAAAAACAGGCTGCTCTCGCTCTGAAACGCTCATTTTTCACATAAGCCACTTTTCAGCGCTAAAACAGCCTCCAATCGCTCTGAAACGCTCATTTTTGACATAAGCCACTTTTCAGCCTTAGGCGACTGTACAGTGCTAAAACAGCCTCCAATCGCTCTGAAACGCTCATTTTTGACATAAGCCACTTTTCACCTTTAATGAATGAAATTCCAGGTAAAAACTCCTTTGCCATGAAGAAGATCCAAATTCAACCAGTTCAGGCTAGTAAACCTGTTTGAAAGACCTTTTTTCAGTGAAATGCAGCTTAGTGCAAAAACAGGCTGCTCTCGCTCTGAAACGCTAATTTTTGACATAAGCCACTTTTCAGCGCTAAAACAGCCTCCAATCGCTCTGAAACGCTCATGTTTGACATAAGCCACTTTTCACCTTTAATGAATGAAATTCCAGGTAAGAACTCCTTTGCCATGAAGAAGATCCAAATTCATCCAGTTCAGGCTAGTAAACCTGGTTGAAAGACCTTTTTTCAGTGAAATGCAGCTTAGTGCAAAAACAGGCTGCTCTCGCTCTGAAACGCTCATTTTTCACATAAGCCACTTTTCAGCCTTAGGCGACTGTACAGTGCTAAAACAGCCTCCTATCGCTCTGAAACGCTCATTTTTGACATAACCCACTTTTCAGCCTTAATGAATTAAATTCCAGGTAAAAACTCCTTTGCCATGAAGAAGATCCAAATTCATCCAGTTCAGGCTAGTAAACCTGGTTGAAAGACCTTTTTTCAGTGAAATGCAGCTTAGTGCAAAAACAGGCTGCTCTCGCTCTGAAACGCTCATTTTTCACATAAGCCACTTTTCAGCCTTAGGCGACTGTACAGTGCTAAAACAGCCTCCTCTCGCTCTGAAACGCTCATTTTTCACATAAGCCACTTTTCAGCCTTAGGCGACTGTACAGTGCTAAAACAGCCTCCTCTCGCTCTGAAACGCTCATTTTTCACATAAGCCACTTTTCAGCCTTAGGCGACTGTACAGTGCTAAAACAGCCTCCTATCGCTCTGAAACGCTAATTTTTCACATAACCCACTTTTCAGCCTTAATGAATTAAATTCCAGGTAAAAACTCCTTTGCCATGAAGAAGATCCAAATTCAACAAGTTCAGGCTAGTAAACCTGTTTGAAAGACCTTTTTTCAGTGAAATGCAGCTTAGTGCAAAAACAGGCTGCTCTCGCTCTGAAACGCTCATTTTTCACATAAGCCACTTTTCAGCGCTAAAACAGCCTCCAATCGCTCTGAAACGCTCATTTTTGACATAAGCCACTTTTCAGCCTTAGGCGACTGTACAGTGCTAAAACAGCCTCCAATCGCTCTGAAACGCTCATTTTTGACATAAGCCACTTTTCACCTTTAATGAATGAAATTCCAGGTAAAAACTCCTTTGCCATGAAGAAGATCCAAATTCAACCAGTTCAGGCTAGTAAACCTGTTTGAAAGACCTTTTTTCAGTGAAATGCAGCTTAGTGCAAAAACAGGCTGCTCTCGCTCTGAAACGCTCATTTTTCACATAAGCCACTTTTCAGCGCTAAAACAGCCTCCAATCGCTCTGAAACGCTCATTTTTGACATAAGCCACTTTTCACCTTTAATGAATGAAATTCCAGGTAAAAACTCCTTTGCCATGAAGAAGATCCAAATTCATCCAGTTCAGGCTAGTAAACCTGGTTGAAAGACCTTTTTTCAGTGAAATGCAGCTTAGTGCAAAAACAGGCTGCTCTCGCTCTGAAACGCTCATTTTTCACATAAGCCACTTTTCAGCCTTAGGCGACTGTACAGTGCTAAAACAGCCTCCTCTCGCTCTGAAACGCTCATTTTTCACATAAGCCACTTTTCAGCCTTAGGCGACTGTACAGTGCTAAAACAGCCTCCTATCGCTCTGAAACGCTCATTTTTCACATAACCCACTTTTCAGCCTTAATGAATTAAATTCCAGGTAAAAACTCCTTTGCCATGAAGAAGATCCAAATTCAACAAGTTCAGGCTAGTAAACCTGTTTGAAAGACCTTTTTTCAGTGAAATGCAGCTTAGTGCAAAAACAGGCTGCTCTCGCTCTGAAACGCTCATTTTTCACATAAGCCACTTTTCAGCGCTAAAACAGCCTCCAATCGCTCTGAAACGCTCATTTTTGACATAAGCCACTTTTCACCTTTAATGAATGAAATTCCAGGTAAAAACTCCTTTGCCATGAAGAAGATCCAAATTCATGCAGTTCAGGCTAGTAAACCTGGTTGAAAGACCTTTTTTCAGTGAAATGCAGCTTAGTGCAAAAACACCCTCCTCTCGCTCTGAAACGCTCATTTTTCACATAAGCCACTTTTCAGCCTTAGGCGACTGTACAGTGCTAAAACAGCCTCCTCTCGCTCTGAAACGCTCATTTTTCACATAAGCCACTTTTCAGCCTTAGGCGACTGTACAGTGCTAAAACAGCCTCCTATCGCTCTGACACGCTCATTTTTGACATAACCCACTTTTCAGCCTTAATGAATGAAATTCCAGGTAAAAACTCATTTGCCATGAAGAAGATCCAAATTCAACCAGTTCAGGCTAGTAAACCTGTTTGAAAGACCTTTTTTCAGTGAAATGCAGCTTAGTGCAAAAACAGGCTGCTCTCGCTCTGAAACGCTCATTTTTGACATAAGCCACTTTTCACCTTTAATGAATGAAATTCCAGGTAAAAACTCCTTTGCCATGAAGAAGATCCAAATTCAACCAGTTCAGGCTAGTAAACCTGTTTGAAAGACCTTTTTTCAGTGAAATGCAGCTTAGTGCAAAAACAGGCTGCTCTCGCTCTGAAACGCTCATTTTTCACATAAGCCACTTTTCAGCGCTAAAACAGCCTCCAATCGCTCTGAAACGCTCATTTTTGACATAAGCCACTTTTCACCTTTAATGAATGAAATTCCAGGTAAAAACTCCTTTGCCATGAAGAAGATCCAAATTCAACCAGTTCAGGCTAGTAAACCTGTTTGAAAGACCTTTTTTCAGTGAAATGCAGCTTAGTGCAAAAACAGGCTGCTCTCGCTCTGAAACGCTCATTTTTCACATAAGCCACTTTTCAGCGCTAAAACAGCCTCCAATCGCTCTGAAACGCTCATTTTTGACATAAGCCACTTTTCACCTTTAATGAATGAAATTCCAGGTAAAAACTCCTTTGCCATGAAGAAGATCCAAATTCATGCAGTTCAGGCTAGTAAACCTGGTTGAAAGACCTTTTTTCAGTGAAATGCAGCTTAGTGCAAAAACAGCCTCCTCTCGCTCTGAAACGCTCATTTTTCACATAAGCCACTTTTCAGCCTTAGGCGACTGTACAGTGCAAAAACAGCCTCCTCTCGCTCTGAAACGCTCATTTTTCACATAAGCCACTTTTCAGCCTTAGGCGACTGTACAGTGCTAAAACAGCCTCCTCTCGCTCTGAAACGCTCATTTTTCACATAAGCCACTTTTCAGCCTTAGGCGACTGTACAGTGCTAAAACAGCCTCCTATCGCTCTGAAACGCTCATTTTTGACATAACCCACTTTTCAGCGTTAATGAATGAAATTCCAGGTAAAAACTCATTTGCCATGATGAAGATCCAAATTCAACCAGTTCAGGCTAGTAAACCTGTTTGAAAGACCTTTTTTCAGTGAAATGCAGCTTAGTGCAAAAACAGGCTGCTCTCGCTCTGAAACGCTCATTTTTCACATAAGCCACTTTTCAGCCTTAGGCGACTGTACAGTGCTAAAACAGCCTCCTCTCGCTCTGAAACGCTCATTTTTCACATAAGCCACTTTTCAGCCTTAGGCGACTGTACAGTGCTAAAACAGCCTCCTATCGCTCTGAAACGCTCATTTTTCACATAACCCACTTTTCAGCCTTAATGAATTAAATTCCAGGTAAAAACTCCTTTGCCATGAAGAAGATCCAAATTCAACAAGTTCAGGCTAGTAAACCTGTTTGAAAGACCTTTTTTCAGTGAAATGCAGCTTAGTGCAAAAACAGGCTGCTCTCGCTCTGAAACGCTCATTTTTCACATAAGCCACTTTTCAGCGCTAAAACAGCCTCCAATCGCTCTGAAACGCTCATTTTTGACATAAGCCACTTTTCAGCCTTAGGCGACTGTACAGTGCTAAAACAGCCTCCAATCGCTCTGAAACGCTCATTTTTGACATAAGCCACTTTTCACCTTTAATTAATGAAATTCCAGGTAAAAACTCCTTTGCCATGAAGAAGATCCAAATTCAACCAGTTCAGGCTAGTAAACCTGTTTGAAAGACCTTTTTTCAGTGAAATGCAGCTTAGTGCAAAAACAGGCTGCTCTCGCTCTGAAACGCTCATTTTTCACATAAGCCACTTTTCAGCGCTAAAACAGCCTCCAATCGCTCTGAAACGCTCATTTTTGACATAAGCCACTTTTCACCTTTAATGAATGAAATTCCAGGTAAAAACTCCTTTGCCATGAAGAAGATCCAAATTCAACCAGTTCAGGCTAGTAAACCTGTTTGAAAGACCTTTTTTCAGTGAAATGCAGCTTAGTGCAAAAACAGGCTGCTCTCGCTCTGAAACGCTCATTTTTCACATAAGCCACTTTTCAGCGCTAAAACAGCCTCCAATCGCTCTGAAACGCTCATTTTTGACATAAGCCACTTTTCACCTTTAATGAATGAAATTCCAGGTAAAAACTCCTTTGCCATGAAGAAGATCCAAATTCAACCAGTTCAGGCTAGTAAACCTGTTTGAAAGACCTTTTTTCAGTGAAATGCAGCTTAGTGCAAAAACAGGCTGCTCTCGCTCTGAAACGCTCATTTTTCACATAAGCCACTTTTCAGCGCTAAAACAGCCTCCAATCGCTCTGAAACGCTCATTTTTGACATAAGCCACTTTTCACCTTTAATGAATGAAATTCCAGGTAAAAACTCCTTTGCCATGAAGAAGATCCAAATTCATGCAGTTCAGGCTAGTAAACCTGGTTGAAAGACCTTTTTTCAGTGAAATGCAGCTTAGTGCAAAAACAGCCTCCTCTCGCTCTGAAACGCTCATTTTTCACATAAGCCACTTTTCAGCCTTAGGCGACTGTACAGTGCTAAAACAGCCTCCTATCGCTCTGAAACGCTCATTTTTGACATAAGCCACTTTTCACCTTTAATGAATGAAATTCCAGGTAAAAACTCCTTTGCCATGAAGAAGATCCAAATTCATGCAGTTCAGGCTAGTAAACCTGGTTGAAAGACCTTTTTTCAGTGAAATGCAGCTTAGTGCAAAAACAGCCTCCTCTCGCTCTGAAACGCTCATTTTTCACATAAGCCACTTTTCAGCCTTAGGCGACTGTACAGTGCTAAAACAGCCTCCTATCGCTCTGAAACGCTCATTTTTCACATAAGCCACTTTTCAGCCTTAGGCGACTGTACAGTGCTAAAACAGCCTCCTATCGCTCTGAAACGCTCATTTTTGACATAACCCACTTTTCAGACTTAATGAATTAAATTCCAGGTAAAAACTCCTTTGCCATGAAGAAGATCCAAATTCAACAAGTTCAGGCTAGTAAACCTGTTTGAAAGACCTTTTTTCAGTGAAATGCAGCTTAGTGCAAAAACAGGCTGCTCTCGCTCTGAAACGCTCATTTTTCACATAAGCCACTTTTCAGCGCTAAAACAGCCTCCAATCGCTCTGAAACGCTCATTTTTGACATAAGCCACTTTTCAGCCTTAGGCGACTGTACAGTGCTAAAACAGCCTCCAATCGCTCTGAAACGCTCATTTTTGACATAAGCCACTTTTCACCTTTAATTAATGAAATTCCAGGTAAAAACTCCTTTGCCATGAAGAAGATCCAAATTCAACCAGTTCAGGCTAGTAAACCTGTTTGAAAGACCTTTTTTCAGTGAAATGCAGCTTAGTGCAAAAACAGGCTGCTCTCGCTCTGAAACGCTCATTTTTCACATAAGCCACTTTTCAGCGCTAAAACAGCCTCCAATCGCTCTGAAACGCTCATTTTTGACATAAGCCACTTTTCACCTTTAATGAATGAAATTCCAGGTAAAAACTCCTTTGCCATGAAGAAGATCCAAATTCAACCAGTTCAGGCTAGTAAACCTGTTTGAAAGACCTTTTTTCAGTGAAATGCAGCTTAGTGCAAAAACAGGCTGCTCTCGCTCTGAAACGCTCATTTTTCACATAAGCCACTTTTCAGCGCTAAAACAGCCTCCAATCGCTCTGAAACGCTCATTTTTGACATAAGCCACTTTTCACCTTTAATGAATGAAATTCCAGGTAAAAACTCCTTTGCCATGAAGAAGATCCAAATTCAACCAGTTCAGGCTAGTAAACCTGTTTGAAAGACCTTTTTTCAGTGAAATGCAGCTTAGTGCAAAAACAGGCTGCTCTCGCTCTGAAACGCTCATTTTTCACATAAGCCACTTTTCAGCGCTAAAACAGCCTCCAATCGCTCTGAAACGCTCATTTTTGACATAAGCCACTTTTCACCTTTAATGAATGAAATTCCAGGTAAAAACTCCTTTGCCATGAAGAAGATCCAAATTCATGCAGTTCAGGCTAGTAAACCTGGTTGAAAGACCTTTTTTCAGTGAAATGCAGCTTAGTGCAAAAACACCCTCCTCTCGCTCTGAAACGCTCATTTTTCACATAAGCCACTTTTCAGCCTTAGGCGACTGTACAGTGCTAAAACAGCCTCCTCTCGCTCTGAAACGCTCATTTTTCACATAAGCCACTTTTCAGCCTTAGGCGACTGTACAGTGCTAAAACAGCCTCCTATCGCTCTGACACGCTCATTTTTGACATAACCCACTTTTCAGCCTTAATGAATGAAATTCCAGGTAAAAACTCATTTGCCATGAAGAAGATCCAAATTCAACCAGTTCAGGCTAGTAAACCTGTTTGAAAGACCTTTTTTCAGTGAAATGCAGCTTAGTGCAAAAACAGGCTGCTCTCGCTCTGAAACGCTCATTTTTGACATAAGCCACTTTTCAGCCTTAGGCGACTGTACAGTGCTAAAACAGCCTCCAATCGCTCTGAAACGCTCATTTTTGACATAAGCCACTTTTCACCTTTAATGAATGAAATTCCAGGTAAAAACTCCTTTGCCATGAAGAAGATCCAAATTCAACCAGTTCAGGCTAGTAAACCTGTTTGAAAGACCTTTTTTCAGTGAAATGCAGCTTAGTGCAAAAACAGGCTGCTCTCGCTCTGAAACGCTCATTTTTCACATAAGCCACTTTTCAGCGCTAAAACAGCCTCCAATCGCTCTGAAACGCTCATTTTTGACATAAGCCACTTTTCACCTTTAATGAATGAAATTCCAGGTAAAAACTCCTTTGCCATGAAGAAGATCCAAATTCATCCAGTTCAGGCTAGTAAACCTGGTTGAAAGACCTTTTTTCAGTGAAATGCAGCTTAGTGCAAAAACAGGCTGCTCTCGCTCTGAAACGCTCATTTTTCACATAAGCCACTTTTCAGCCTTAGGCGACTGTACAGTGCTAAAACAGCCTCCTCTCGCTCTGAAACGCTCATTTTTCACATAAGCCACTTTTCAGCCTTGGGCGACTGTACAGTGCTAAAACAGCCTCCTATCGCTCTGAAACGCTCATTTTTGACATAACCCACTTTTCAGCCTTAATGAATTAAATTCCAGGTAAAAACTCCTTTGCCATGAAGAAGATCCAAATTCAACCAGTTCAGGCTAGTAAACCTGTTTGAAAGACCTTTTTTCAGTGAAATGCAGCTTAGTGCAAAAACAGGCTGCTCTCGCTCTGAAACGCTCATTTTTCACATAAGCCACTTTTCAGCGCTAAAACAGCCTCCAATCGCTCTGAAACGCTCATTTTTGACATAAGCCACTTTTCACCTTTAATGAATGAAATTCCAGGTAAAAACTCCTTTGCCATGAAGAAGATCCAAATTCAACCAGTTCAGGCTAGTAAACCTGTTTGAAAGACCTTTTTTCAGTGAAATGCAGCTTAGTGCAAAAACAGGCTGCTCTCGCTCTGAAACGCTCATTTTTCACATAAGCCACTTTTCAGCGCTAAAACAGCCTCCAATCGCTCTGAAACGCTCATTTTTGACATAAGCCACTTTTCAGCCTTAGGCGACTGTACAGTGCTAAAACAGCCTCCTATCGCTCTGAAACGCTCATTTTTGACATAACCCACTTTTCAGCCTTAATGAATTAAATTCCAGGTAAAAACTCCTTTGCCATGAAGAAGATCCAAATTCAACAAGTTCAGGCTAGTAAACCTGTTTGAAAGACCTTTTTTCAGTGAAATGCAGCTTAGTGCAAAAACAGGCTGCTCTCGCTCTGAAACGCTCATTTTTCACATAAGCCACTTTTCAGCGCTAAAACAGCCTCCAATCGCTCTGAAACGCTCATTTTTGACATAAGCCACTTTTCAGCCTTAGGCGACTGTACAGTGCTAAAACAGCCTCCAATCGCTCTGAAACGCTCATTTTTGACATAAGCCACTTTTCACCTTTAATGAATGAAATTCCAGGTAAAAACTCCTTTGCCATGAAGAAGATCCAAATTCAACCAGTTCAGGCTAGTAAACCTGTTTGAAAGACCTTTTTTCAGTGAAATGCAGCTTAGTGCAAAAACAGGCTGCTCTCGCTCTGAAACGCTCATTTTTCACATAAGCCACTTTTCAGCGCTAAAACAGCCTCCAATCGCTCTGAAACGCTCATTTTTGACATAAGCCACTTTTCACCTTTAATGAATGAAATTCCAGGTAAAAACTCCTTTGCCATGAAGAAGATCCAAATTCAACCAGTTCAGGCTAGTAAACCTGTTTGAAAGACCTTTTTTCAGTGAAATGCAGCTTAGTGCAAAAACAGGCTGCTCTCGCTCTGAAACGCTCATTTTTCACATAAGCCACTTTTCAGCGCTAAAACAGCCTCCAATCGCTCTGAAACGCTCATTTTTGACATAAGCCACTTTTCACCTTTAATGAATGAAATTCCAGGTAAAAACTCCTTTGCCATGAAGAAGATCCAAATTCAACCAGTTCAGGCTAGTAAACCTGTTTGAAAGACCTTTTTTCAGTGAAATGCAGCTTAGTGCAAAAACAGGCTGCTCTCGCTCTGAAACGCTCATTTTTCACATAAGCCACTTTTCAGCGCTAAAACAGCCTCCAATCGCTCTGAAACGCTCATTTTTGACATAAGCCACTTTTCACCTTTAATGAATGAAATTCCAGGTAAAAACTCCTTTGCCATGAAGAAGATCCAAATTCATGCAGTTCAGGCTAGTAAACCTGGTTGAAAGACCTTTTTTCAGTGAAATGCAGCTTAGTGCAAAAACAGCCTCCTCTCGCTCTGAAATGCTCATTTTTCACATAAGCCACTTTTCAGCCTTAGGCGACTGTACAGTGCTAAAACAGCCTCCAATCGCTCTGAAACGCTCATTTTTGACATAACCCACTTTTCAGCCTTAATGAATGAAATTCCAGGTAAAAACTCCTTTGCCATGAAGAAGATCCAAATTCAACCAGTTCAGGCTAGTAAACCTGTTTGAAAGACCTTTTTTCAGTGAAATGCAGCTTAGTGCAAAAACAGGCTGCTCTCGCTCTGAAACGCTCATTTTTCACATAAGCCACTTTTCAGCGCTAAAACAGCCTCCAATCGCTCTGAAACGCTCATTTTTGACATAAGCCACTTTTCACCTTTAATGAATGAAATTCCAGGTAAAAACTCCTTTGCCATGAAGAAGATCCAAATTCAACCAGTTCAGGCTAGTAAACCTGTTTGAAAGACCTTTTTTCAGTGAAATGCAGCTTAGTGCAAAAACAGGCTGCTCTCTCTCTGAAACGCTCATTTTTCACATAAGCCACTTTTCAGCCTTATAGGCGACTGTACAGTGCAAAAACAGCCTCCTCTCGCTCTGAAACGCTCATTTTTCACATAAGCCACTTTTCAGCGCTAAAACAGCCTCCAATCGCTCTGAAACGCTCATTTTTGACATAAGCCACTTTTCACCTTTAATGAATGAAATTCCAGGTAAAAACTCCTTTGCCATGAAGAAGATCCAAATTCATGCAGTTCAGGCTAGTAAACCTGGTTGAAAGACCTTTTTTCAGTGAAATGCAGCTTAGTGCAAAAACAGCCTCCTCTCGCTCTGAAACGCTCATTTTTCACATAAGCCACTTTTCAGCCTTAGGCGACTGTACAGTGCAAAAACAGCCTCCTCTCGCTCTGAAACGCTCATTTTTCACATAAGCCACTTTTCAGCCTTAGGCGACTGTACAGTGCTAAAACAGCCTCCTCTCGCTCTGAAACGCTCATTTTTCACATAAGCCACTTTTCAGCCTTAGGCGACTGTACAGTGCTAAAACAGCCTCCTATCGCTCTGAAACGCTCATTTTTGACATAACCCACTTTTCAGCCTTAATGAATTAAATTCCAGGTAAAAACTCCTTTGCCATGAAGAAGATCCAAATTCAACAAGTTCAGGCTAGTAAACCTGTTTGAAAGACCTTTTTTCAGTGAAATGCAGCTTAGTGCAAAAACAGGCTGCTCTCGCTCTGAAACGCTCATTTTTCACATAAGCCACTTTTCAGCGCTAAAACAGCCTCCAATCGCTCTGAAACGCTCATTTTTGACATAAGCCACTTTTCAGCCTTAGGCGACTGTACAGTGCTAAAACAGCCTCCAATCGCTCTGAAACGCTCATTTTTTACATAAGCCACTTTTCACCTTTAATTAATGAAATTCCAGGTAAAAACTCCTTTGCCATGAAGAAGATCCAAATTCAACCAGTTCAGGCTAGTAAACCTGTTTGAAAGACCTTTTTTCAGTGAAATGCAGCTTAGTGCAAAAACAGGCTGCTCTCGCTCTGAAACGCTCATTTTTCACATAAGCCACTTTTCAGCGCTAAAACAGCCTCCAATCGCTCTGAAACGCTCATTTTTGACATAAGCCACTTTTCACCTTTAATGAATGAAATTCCAGGTAAAAACTCCTTTGCCATGAAGAAGATCCAAATTCAACCAGTTCAGGCTAGTAAACCTGTTTGAAAGACCTTTTTTCAGTGAAATGCAGCTTAGTGCAAAAACAGGCTGCTCTCGCTCTGAAACGCTCATTTTTCACATAAGCCACTTTTCAGCGCTAAAACAGCCTCCAATCGCTCTGAAACGCTCATTTTTGACATAAGCCACTTTTCACCTTTAATGAATGAAATTCCAGGTAAAAACTCCTTTGCCATGAAGAAGATCCAAATTCATGCAGTTCAGGCTAGTAAACCTGGTTGAAAGACCTTTTTTCAGTGAAATGCAGCTTAGTGCAAAAACAGCCTCCTCTCGCTCTGAAATGCTCATTTTTCACATAAGCCACTTTTCAGCCTTAGGCGACTGTACAGTGCAAAAACAGCCTCCTCTCGCTCTGAAACGCTCATTTTTCACATAAGCCACTTTTCAGCCTTAGGCGACTGTACAGTGCTAAAACAGCCTCCTCTCGCTCTGAAACGCTCATTTTTCACATAAGCCACTTTTCAGCCTTAGGCGACTGTACAGTGCTAAAACAGCCTCCAATCGCTCTGAAACGCTCATTTTTGACATAACCCACTTTTCAGCCTTAATGAATGAAATTCCAGGTAAAAACTCCTTTGCCATGAAGAAGATCCAAATTCAACCAGTTCAGGCTAGTAAACCTGTTTGAAAGACCTTTTTTCAGTGAAATGCAGCTTAGTGCAAAAACAGGCTGCTCTCGCTCTGAAACGCTCATTTTTCACATAAGCCACTTTTCAGCGCTAAAACAGCCTCCAATCGCTCTGAAACGCTCATTTTTGACATAAGCCACTTTTCACCTTTAATGAATGAAATTCCAGGTAAAAACTCCTTTGCCATGAAGAAGATCCAAATTCAACCAGTTCAGGCTAGTAAACCTGTTTGAAAGACCTTTTTTCAGTGAAATGCAGCTTAGTGCAAAAACAGGCTGCTCTCTCTCTGAAACGCTCATTTTTCACATAAGCCACTTTTCAGCCTTATAGGCGACTGTACAGTGCAAAAACAGCCTCCTCTCGCTCTGAAACGCTCATTTTTCACATAAGCCACTTTTCAGCGCTAAAACAGCCTCCAATCGCTCTGAAACGCTCATTTTTGACATAAGCCACTTTTCACCTTTAATGAATGAAATTCCAGGTAAAAACTCCTTTGCCATGAAGAAGATCCAAATTCATGCAGTTCAGGCTAGTAAACCTGGTTGAAAGACCTTTTTTCAGTGAAATGCAGCTTAGTGCAAAAACAGCCTCCTCTCGCTCTGAAACGCTCATTTTTCACATAAGCCACTTTTCAGCCTTAGGCGACTGTACAGTGCAAAAACAGCCTCCTCTCGCTCTGAAACGCTCATTTTTCACATAAGCCACTTTTCAGCCTTAGGCGACTGTACAGTGCTAAAACAGCCTCCTCTCGCTCTGAAACGCTCATTTTTCACATAAGCCACTTTTCAGCCTTAGGCGACTGTACAGTGCTAAAACAGCCTCCTATCGCTCTGAAACGCTCATTTTTGACATAACCCACTTTTCAGCCTTAATGAATTAAATTCCAGGTAAAAACTCCTTTGCCATGAAGAAGATCCAAATTCAACAAGTTCAGGCTAGTAAACCTGTTTGAAAGACCTTTTTTCAGTGAAATGCAGCTTAGTGCAAAAACAGGCTGCTCTCGCTCTGAAACGCTCATTTTTCACATAAGCCACTTTTCAGCGCTAAAACAGCCTCCAATCGCTCTGAAACGCTCATTTTTGACATAAGCCACTTTTCAGCCTTAGGCGACTGTACAGTGCTAAAACAGCCTCCAATCGCTCTGAAACGCTCATTTTTGACATAACCCACTTTTCAGCCTTAATGAATGAAATTCCAGGTAAAAACTCCTTTGCCATGAAGAAGATCCAAATTCAACCAGTTCAGGCTAGTAAACCTGTTTGAAAGACCTTTTTTCAGTGAAATGCAGCTTAGTGCAAAAACAGGCTGCTCTCGCTCTGAAACGCTCATTTTTCACATAAGCCACTTTTCAGCGCTAAAACAGCCTCCAATCGCTCTGAAACGCTCATTTTTGACATAAGCCACTTTTCACCTTTAATGAATGAAATTCCAGGTAAAAACTCCTTTGCCATGAAGAAGATCCAAATTCAACCAGTTCAGGCTAGTAAACCTGTTTGAAAGACCTTTTTTCAGTGAAATGCAGCTTAGTGCAAAAACAGGCTGCTCTCTCTCTGAAACGCTCATTTTTCACATAAGCCACTTTTCAGCCTCATAGGCGACTGTACAGTGCAAAAACAGCCTCCTCTCGCTCTGAAACGCTCATTTTTCACATAAGCCACTTTTCAGCGCTAAAACAGCCTCCAATCGCTCTGAAACGCTCATTTTTGACATAAGCCACTTTTCACCTTTAATGAATGAAATTCCAGGTAAAAACTCCTTTGCCATGAAGAAGATCCAAATTCATGCAGTTCAGGCTAGTAAACCTGGTTGAAAGACCTTTTTTCAGTGAAATGCAGCTTAGTGCAAAAACAGCCTCCTCTCGCTCTGAAACGCTCATTTTTCACATAAGCCACTTTTCAGCCTTAGGCGACTGTACAGTGCAAAAACAGCCTCCTCTCGCTCTGAAACGCTCATTTTTCACATAAGCCACTTTTCAGCCTTAGGCGACTGTACAGTGCTAAAACAGCCTCCTCTCGCTCTGAAACGCTCATTTTTCACATAAGCCACTTTTCAGCCTTAGGCGACTGTACAGTGCTAAAACAGCCTCCTATCGCTCTGAAACGCTCATTTTTGACATAACCCACTTTTCAGCCTTAATGAATTAAATTCCAGGTAAAAACTCCTTTGCCATGAAGAAGATCCAAATTCAACAAGTTCAGGCTAGTAAACCTGTTTGAAAGACCTTTTTTCAGTGAAATGCAGCTTAGTGCAAAAACAGGCTGCTCTCGCTCTGAAACGCTCATTTTTCACATAAGCCACTTTTCAGCGCTAAAACAGCCTCCAATCGCTCTGAAACGCTCATTTTTGACATAAGCCACTTTTCAGCCTTAGGCGACTGTACAGTGCTAAAACAGCCTCCAATCGCTCTGAAACGCTCATTTTTTACATAAGCCACTTTTCACCTTTAATTAATGAAATTCCAGGTAAAAACTCCTTTGCCATGAAGAAGATCCAAATTCAACCAGTTCAGGCTAGTAAACCTGTTTGAAAGACCTTTTTTCAGTGAAATGCAGCTTAGTGCAAAAACAGGCTGCTCTCGCTCTGAAACGCTCATTTTTCACATAAGCCACTTTTCAGCGCTAAAACAGCCTCCAATCGCTCTGAAACGCTCATTTTTGACATAAGCCACTTTTCACCTTTAATGAATGAAATTCCAGGTAAAAACTCCTTTGCCATGAAGAAGATCCAAATTCAACCAGTTCAGGCTAGTAAACCTGTTTGAAAGACCTTTTTTCAGTGAAATGCAGCTTAGTGCAAAAACAGGCTGCTCTCGCTCTGAAACGCTCATTTTTCACATAAGCCACTTTTCAGCGCTAAAACAGCCTCCAATCGCTCTGAAACGCTCATTTTTGACATAAGCCACTTTTCACCTTTAATGAATGAAATTCCAGGTAAAAACTCCTTTGCCATGAAGAAGATCCAAATTCATGCAGTTCAGGCTAGTAAACCTGGTTGAAAGACCTTTTTTCAGTGAAATGCAGCTTAGTGCAAAAACAGCCTCCTCTCGCTCTGAAATGCTCATTTTTCACATAAGCCACTTTTCAGCCTTAGGCGACTGTACAGTGCAAAAACAGCCTCCTCTCGCTCTGAAACGCTCATTTTTCACATAAGCCACTTTTCAGCCTTAGGCGACTGTACAGTGCTAAAACAGCCTCCTCTCGCTCTGAAACGCTCATTTTTCACATAAGCCACTTTTCAGCCTTAGGCGACTGTACAGTGCTAAAACAGCCTCCAATCGCTCTGAAACGCTCATTTTTGACATAACCCACTTTTCAGCCTTAATGAATGAAATTCCAGGTAAAAACTCCTTTGCCATGAAGAAGATCCAAATTCAACCAGTTCAGGCTAGTAAACCTGTTTGAAAGACCTTTTTTCAGTGAAATGCAGCTTAGTGCAAAAACAGGCTGCTCTCGCTCTGAAACGCTCATTTTTCACATAAGCCACTTTTCAGCGCTAAAACAGCCTCCAATCGCTCTGAAACGCTCATTTTTGACATAAGCCACTTTTCACCTTTAATGAATGAAATTCCAGGTAAAAACTCCTTTGCCATGAAGAAGATCCAAATTCAACCAGTTCAGGCTAGTAAACCTGTTTGAAAGACCTTTTTTCAGTGAAATGCAGCTTAGTGCAAAAACAGGCTGCTCTCTCTCTGAAACGCTCATTTTTCACATAAGCCACTTTTCAGCCTTATAGGCGACTGTACAGTGCAAAAACAGCCTCCTCTCGCTCTGAAACGCTCATTTTTCACATAAGCCACTTTTCAGCGCTAAAACAGCCTCCAATCGCTCTGAAACGCTCATTTTTGACATAAGCCACTTTTCACCTTTAATGAATGAAATTCCAGGTAAAAACTCCTTTGCCATGAAGAAGATCCAAATTCATGCAGTTCAGGCTAGTAAACCTGGTTGAAAGACCTTTTTTCAGTGAAATGCAGCTTAGTGCAAAAACAGCCTCCTCTCGCTCTGAAACGCTCATTTTTCACATAAGCCACTTTTCAGCCTTAGGCGACTGTACAGTGCAAAAACAGCCTCCTCTCGCTCTGAAACGCTCATTTTTCACATAAGCCACTTTTCAGCCTTAGGCGACTGTACAGTGCTAAAACAGCCTCCTCTCGCTCTGAAACGCTCATTTTTCACATAAGCCACTTTTCAGCCTTAGGCGACTGTACAGTGCTAAAACAGCCTCCTATCGCTCTGAAACGCTCATTTTTGACATAACCCACTTTTCAGCCTTAATGAATTAAATTCCAGGTAAAAACTCCTTTGCCATGAAGAAGATCCAAATTCAACAAGTTCAGGCTAGTAAACCTGTTTGAAAGACCTTTTTTCAGTGAAATGCAGCTTAGTGCAAAAACAGGCTGCTCTCGCTCTGAAACGCTCATTTTTCACATAAGCCACTTTTCAGCGCTAAAACAGCCTCCAATCGCTCTGAAACGCTCATTTTTGACATAAGCCACTTTTCAGCCTTAGGCGACTGTACAGTGCTAAAACAGCCTCCAATCGCTCTGAAACGCTCATTTTTTACATAAGCCACTTTTCACCTTTAATTAATGAAATTCCAGGTAAAAACTCCTTTGCCATGAAGAAGATCCAAATTCAACCAGTTCAGGCTAGTAAACCTGTTTGAAAGACCTTTTTTCAGTGAAATGCAGCTTAGTGCAAAAACAGGCTGCTCTCGCTCTGAAACGCTCATTTTTCACATAAGCCACTTTTCAGCCTTAGGCGACTGTACAGTGCTAAAACAGCCTCCAATCGCTCTGAAACGCTCATTTTTGACATAAGCCACTTTTCACCTTTAATGAATGAAATTCCAGGTAAAAACTCCTTTGCCATGAAGAAGATCCAAATTCAACCAGTTCAGGCTAGTAAACCTGTTTGAAAGACCTTTTTTCAGTGAAATGCAGCTTAGTGCAAAAACAGGCTGCTCTCGCTCTGAAACGCTCATTTTTCACATAAGCCACTTTTCAGCGCTAAAACAGCCTCCAATCGCTCTGAAACGCTCATTTTTGACATAAGCCACTTTTCAGCCTTAGGCGACTGTACAGTGCTAAAACAGCCTCCAATCGCTCTGAAACGCTCATTTTTGACATAAGCCACTTTTCACCTTTAATGAATGAAATTCCAGGTAAAAACTCCTTTGCCATGAAGAAGATCCAAATTCAACCAGTTCAGGCTAGTAAACCTGTTTGAAAGACCTTTTTTCAGTGAAATGCAGCTTAGTGCAAAAACAGGCTGCTCTCGCTCTGAAACGCTCATTTTTCACATAAGCCACTTTTCAGCGCTAAAACAGCCTCCAATCGCTCTGAAACGCTCATTTTTGACATAAGCCACTTTTCACCTTTAATGAATGAAATTCCAGGTAAAAACTCCTTTGCCATGAAGAAGATCCAAATTCATGCAGTTCAGGCTAGTAAACCTGGTTGAAAGACCTTTTTTCAGTGAAATGCAGCTTAGTGCAAAAACAGCCTCCTCTCGCTCTGAAACGCTCATTTTTCACATAAGCCACTTTTCAGCCTTAGGCGACTGTACAGTGCTAAAACAGCCTCCTATCGCTCTGAAACGCTCATTTTTGACATAACCCACTTTTCAGCCTTAATGAATTAAATTCCAGGTAAAAACTCCTTTGCCATGAAGAAGATCCAAATTCAACAAGTTCAGGCTAGTAAACCTGTTTGAAAGACCTTTTTTCAGTGAAATGCAGCTTAGTGCAAAAACAGGCTGCTCTCGCTCTGAAACGCTCATTTTTCACATAAGCCACTTTTCAGCGCTAAAACAGCCTCCAATCGCTCTGAAACGCTCATTTTTGACATAAGCCACTTTTCACCTTTAATGAATGAAATTCCAGGTAAAAACTCCTTTGCCATGAAGAAGATCCAAATTCATGCAGTTCAGGCTAGTAAACCTGGTTGAAAGACCTTTTTTCAGTGAAATGCAGCTTAGTGCAAAAACAGCCTCCTCTCGCTCTGAAACGCTCATTTTTCACATAAGCCACTTTTCAGCCTTAGGCGACTGTACAGTGCTAAAACAGCCTCCTATCGCTCTGAAACGCTCATTTTTGACATAAGCCACTTTTCACCTTTAATGAATGAAATTCCAGGTAAAAACTCCTTTGCCATGAAGAAGATCCAAATTCATGCAGTTCAGGCTAGTAAACCTGGTTGAAAGACCTTTTTTCAGTGAAATGCAGCTTAGTGCAAAAACAGCCTCCTCTCGCTCTGAAACGCTCATTTTTCACATAAGCCACTTTTCAGCCTTAGGCGACTGTACAGTGCTAAAACAGCCTCCTATCGCTCTGAAACGCTCATTTTTCACATAAGCCACTTTTCAGCCTTAGGCGACTGTACAGTGCTAAAACAGCCTCCTATCGCTCTGAAACGCTCATTTTTGACATAACCCACTTTTCAGCCTTAATGAATTAAATTCCAGGTAAAAACTCCTTTGCCATGAAGAAGATCCAAATTCAACAAGTTCAGGCTAGTAAACCTGTTTGAAAGACCTTTTTTCAGTGAAATGCAGCTTAGTGCAAAAACAGGCTGCTCTCGCTCTGAAACGCTCATTTTTCACATAAGCCACTTTTCAGCGCTAAAACAGCCTCCAATCGCTCTGAAACGCTCATTTTTGACATAAGCCACTTTTCAGCCTTAGGCGACTGTACAGTGCTAAAACAGCCTCCAATCGCTCTGAAACGCTCATTTTTGACATAAGCCACTTTTCACCTTTAATTAATGAAATTCCAGGTAAAAACTCCTTTGCCATGAAGAAGATCCAAATTCAACCAGTTCAGGCTAGTAAACCTGTTTGAAAGACCTTTTTTCAGTGAAATGCAGCTTAGTGCAAAAACAGGCTGCTCTCGCTCTGAAACGCTCATTTTTCACATAAGCCACTTTTCAGCGCTAAAACAGCCTCCAATCGCTCTGAAACGCTCATTTTTGACATAAGCCACTTTTCACCTTTAATGAATGAAATTCCAGGTAAAAACTCCTTTGCCATGAAGAAGATCCAAATTCAACCAGTTCAGGCTAGTAAACCTGTTTGAAAGACCTTTTTTCAGTGAAATGCAGCTTAGTGCAAAAACAGGCTGCTCTCGCTCTGAAACGCTCATTTTTCACATAAGCCACTTTTCAGCGCTAAAACAGCCTCCAATCGCTCTGAAACGCTCATTTTTGACATAAGCCACTTTTCACCTTTAATGAATGAAATTCCAGGTAAAAACTCCTTTGCCATGAAGAAGATCCAAATTCAACCAGTTCAGGCTAGTAAACCTGTTTGAAAGACCTTTTTTCAGTGAAATGCAGCTTAGTGCAAAAACAGGCTGCTCTCGCTCTGAAACGCTCATTTTTCACATAAGCCACTTTTCAGCGCTAAAACAGCCTCCAATCGCTCTGAAACGCTCATTTTTGACATAAGCCACTTTTCACCTTTAATGAATGAAATTCCAGGTAAAAACTCCTTTGCCATGAAGAAGATCCAAATTCATGCAGTTCAGGCTAGTAAACCTGGTTGAAAGACCTTTTTTCAGTGAAATGCAGCTTAGTGCAAAAACAGCCTCCTCTCGCTCTGAAACGCTCATTTTTCACATAAGCCACTTTTCAGCCTTAGGCGACTGTACAGTGCAAAAACAGCCTCCTCTCGCTCTGAAACGCTCATTTTTCACATAAGCCACTTTTCAGCCTTAGGCGACTGTACAGTGCTAAAACAGCCTCCTCTCGCTCTGAAACGCTCATTTTTCACATAAGCCACTTTTCAGCCTTAGGCGACTGTACAGTGCTAAAACAGCCTCCTATCGCTCTGAAACGCTCATTTTTGACATAACCCACTTTTCAGCCTTAATGAATTAAATTCCAGGTAAAAACTCCTTTGCCATGAAGAAGATCCAAATTCAACAAGTTCAGGCTAGTAAACCTGTTTGAAAGACCTTTTTTCAGTGAAATGCAGCTTAGTGCAAAAACAGGCTGCTCTCGCTCTGAAACGCTCATTTTTCACATAAGCCACTTTTCAGCGCTAAAACAGCCTCCAATCGCTCTGAAACGCTCATTTTTGACATAAGCCACTTTTCAGCCTTAGGCGACTGTACAGTGCTAAAACAGCCTCCAATCGCTCTGAAACGCTCATTTTTGACATAAGCCACTTTTCAGCCTTAGGCGACTGTACAGTGCTAAAACAGCCTCCTATCGCTCTGAAACGCTCATTTTTGACATAACCCACTTTTCAGCCTTAATGAATTAAATTCCAGGTAAAAACTCCTTTGCCATGAAGAAGATCCAAATTCAACAAGTTCAGGCTAGTAAACCTGTTTGAAAGACCTTTTTTCAGTGAAATGCAGCTTAGTGCAAAAACAGGCTGCTCTCGCTCTGAAACGCTCATTTTTCACATAAGCCACTTTTCACCTTTAATGAATGAAATTCCAGGTAAAAACTCCTTTGCCATGAAGAAGATCCAAATTCATGCAGTTCAGGCTAGTAAACCTGGTTGAAAGACCTTTTTTCAGTGAAATGCAGCTTAGTGCAAAAACAGCCTCCTCTCGCTCTGAAACGCTCATTTTTCACATAAGCCACTTTTCAGCCTTAGGCGACTGTACAGTGCTAAAACAGCCTCCTATCGCTCTGAAACGCTCATTTTTCACATAAGCCACTTTTCAGCCTTAGGCGACTGTACAGTGCTAAAACAGCCTCCTATCGCTCTGAAACGCTCATTTTTGACATAACCCACTTTTCAGCGTTAATGAATTAAATTCCAGGTAAAAACTCCTTTGCCATGAAGAAGATCCAAATTCAACAAGTTCAGGCTAGTAAACCTGTTTGAAAGACCTTTTTTCAGTGAAATGCAGCTTAGTGCAAAAACAGGCTGCTCTCGCTCTGAAACGCTCATTTTTCACATAAGCCACTTTTCAGCGCTAAAACAGCCTCCAATCGCTCTGAAACGCTCATTTTTGACATAAGCCACTTTTCAGCCTTAGGCGACTGTACAGTGCTAAAACAGCCTCCAATCGCTCTGAAACGCTCATTTTTTACATAAGCCACTTTTCACCTTTAATTAATGAAATTCCAGGTAAAAACTCCTTTGCCATGAAGAAGATCCAAATTCAACCAGTTCAGGCTAGTAAACCTGTTTGAAAGACCTTTTTTCAGTGAAATGCAGCTTAGTGCAAAAACAGGCTGCTCTCGCTCTGAAACGCTCATTTTTCACATAAGCCACTTTTCAGCGCTAAAACAGCCTCCAATCGCTCTGAAACGCTCATTTTTGACATAAGCCACTTTTCACCTTTAATGAATGAAATTCCAGGTAAAAACTCCTTTGCCATGAAGAAGATCCAAATTCAACCAGTTCAGGCTAGTAAACCTGTTTGAAAGACCTTTTTTCAGTGAAATGCAGCTTAGTGCAAAAACAGGCTGCTCTCGCTCTGAAACGCTCATTTTTCACATAAGCCACTTTTCAGCGCTAAAACAGCCTCCAATCGCTCTGAAACGCTCATTTTTGACATAAGCCACTTTTCACCTTTAATGAATGAAATTCCAGGTAAAAACTCCTTTGCCATGAAGAAGATCCAAATTCAACCAGTTCAGGCTAGTAAACCTGTTTGAAAGACCTTTTTTCAGTGAAATGCAGCTTAGTGCAAAAACAGGCTGCTCTCGCTCTGAAACGCTCATTTTTCACATAAGCCACTTTTCAGCGCTAAAACAGCCTCCAATCGCTCTGAAACGCTCATTTTTGACATAAGCCACTTTTCAGCCTTAGGCGACTGTACAGTGCTAAAACAGCCTCCAATCGCTCTGAAACGCTCATTTTTGACATAAGCCACTTTTCACCTTTAATGAATGAAATTCCAGGTAAAAACTCCTTTGCCATGAAGAAGATCCAAATTCAACCAGTTCAGGCTAGTAAACCTGTTTGAAAGACCTTTTTTCAGTGAAATGCAGCTTAGTGCAAAAACAGGCTGCTCTCGCTCTGAAACGCTCATTTTTCACAAAAGCCACTTTTCAGCGCTAAAACAGCCTCCAATCGCTCTGAAACGCTCATTTTTGACATAAGCCACTTTTCACCTTTAATGAATGAAATTCCAGGTAAAAACTCCTTTGCCATGAAGAAGATCCAAATTCAACAAGTTCAGGCTACTAAACCTGTTTGAAAGACCTTTTTTCAGTGAAATGCAGCTTAGTGCAAAAACAGGCTGCTCTCGCTCTGAAACGCTCATTTTTCACATAAGCCACTTTTCAGCCTTAGGCGACTGTACAGTGCAAAAACAGGCTGCTCTCGCTCTGAAACGCTCATTTTTCACATAAGCCACTTTTCAGCGCTAAAACAGCCTCCAATCGCTCTGAAACGCTCATTTTTGACATAAGCCACTTTTCACCTTTAATGAATGAAATTCCAGGTAAAAACTCCTTTGCCATGAAGAAGATCCAAATTCAACCAGTTCAGGCTAGTAAACCTGTTTGAAAGACCTTTTTTCAGTGAAATGCAGCTTAGTGCAAAAACAGGCTGCTCTCGCTCTGAAACGCTCATTTTTCACATAAGCCACTTTTCAGCGCTAAAACAGCCTCCAATCGCTCTGAAACGCTCATTTTTGACATAAGCCACTTTTCACCTTTAATGAATGAAATTCCAGGTAAAAACTCCTTTGCCATGAAGAAGATCCAAATTCAACCAGTTCAGGCTAGTAAACCTGTTTGAAAGACCTTTTTTCAGTGAAATGCAGCTTAGTGCAAAAACAGGCTGCTCTCGCTCTGAAACGCTCATTTTTCACATAAGCCACTTTTCAGCGCTAAAACAGCCTCCAATCGCTCTGAAACGCTCATTTTTGACATAAGCCACTTTTCACCTTTAATGAATGAAATTCCAGGTAAAAACTCCTTTGCCATGAAGAAGATCCAAATTCAACCAGTTCAGGCTAGTAAACCTGTTTGAAAGACCTTTTTTCAGTGAAATGCAGCTTAGTGCAAAAACAGGCTGCTCTCGCTCTGAAACGCTCATTTTTCACATAAGCCACTTTTCAGCGCTAAAACAGCCTCCAATCGCTCTGAAACGCTCATTTTTGACATAAGCCACTTTTCACCTTTAATGAATGAAATTCCAGGTAAAAACTCCTTTGCCATGAAGAAGATCCAAATTCATGCAGTTCAGGCTAGTAAACCTGGTTGAAAGACCTTTTTTCAGTGAAATGCAGCTTAGTGCAAAAACAGCCTCCTCTCGCTCTGAAACGCTCATTTTTCACATAAGCCACTTTTCAGCCTTAGGCGACTGTACAGTGCTAAAACAGCCTCCTATCGCTCTGAAACGCTCATTTTTCACATAAGCCACTTTTCAGCCTTAGGCGACTGTACAGTGCTAAAACAGCCTCCTATCGCTCTGAAACGCTCATTTTTGACATAACCCACTTTTCAGCCTTAATGAATTAAATTCCAGGTAAAAACTCCTTTGCCATGAAGAAGATCCAAATTCAACCAGTTCAGGCTAGTAAACCTGTTTGAAAGACCTTTTTTCAGTGAAATGCAGCTTAGTGCAAAAACAGGCTGCTCTCGCTCTGAAACGCTCATTTTTCACATAAGCCACTTTTCAGCGCTAAAACAGCCTCCAATCGCTCTGAAACGCTCATTTTTGACATAAGCCACTTTTCACCTTTAATGAATGAAATTCCAGGTAAAAACTCCTTTGCCATGAAGAAGATCCAAATTCAACCAGTTCAGGCTAGTAAACCTGTTTGAAAGACCTTTTTTCAGTGAAATGCAGCTTAGTGCAAAAACAGGCTGCTCTCGCTCTGAAACGCTCATTTTTCACATAAGCCACTTTTCAGCGCTAAAACAGCCTCCAATCGCTCTGAAACGCTCATTTTTGACATAAGCCACTTTTCACCTTTAATGAATGAAATTCCAGGTAAAAACTCCTTTGCCATGAAGAAGATCCAAATTCAACCAGTTCAGGCTAGTAAACCTGTTTGAAAGACCTTTTTTCAGTGAAATGCAGCTTAGTGCAAAAACAGGCTGCTCTCGCTCTGAAACGCTCATTTTTCACATAAGCCACTTTTCAGCGCTAAAACAGCCTCCAATCGCTCTGAAACGCTCATTTTTGACATAAGCCACTTTTCAGCCTTAGGCGACTGTACAGTGCTAAAACAGCCTCCAATCGCTCTGAAACGCTCATTTTTGACATAAGCCACTTTTCACCTTTAATGAATGAAATTCCAGGTAAAAACTCCTTTGCCATGAAGAAGATCCAAATTCAACCAGTTCAGGCTAGTAAACCTGTTTGAAAGACCTTTTTTCAGTGAAATGCAGCTTAGTGCAAAAACAGGCTGCTCTCGCTCTGAAACGCTCATTTTTCACATAAGCCACTTTTCAGCGCTAAAACAGCCTCCAATCGCTCTGAAACGCTCATTTTTGACATAAGCCACTTTTCACCTTTAATGAATGAAATTCCAGGTAAAAACTCCTTTGCCATGAAGAAGATCCAAATTCAACCAGTTCAGGCTAGTAAACCTGTTTGAAAGACCTTTTTTCAGTGAAATGCAGCTTAGTGCAAAAACAGGCTGCTCTCGCTCTGAAACGCTCATTTTTCACATAAGCCACTTTTCAGCGCTAAAACAGCCTCCAATCGCTCTGAAACGCTCATTTTTGACATAAGCCACTTTTCACCTTTAATGAATGAAATTCCAGGTAAAAACTCCTTTGCCATGAAGAAGATCCAAATTCAACCAGTTCAGGCTAGTAAACCTGTTTGAAAGACCTTTTTTCAGTGAAATGCAGCTTAGTGCAAAAACAGGCTGCTCTCGCTCTGAAACGCTCATTTTTCACATAAGCCACTTTTCAGCGCTAAAACAGCCTCCAATCGCTCTGAAACGCTCATTTTTGACATAAGCCACTTTTCACCTTTAATGAATGAAATTCCAGGTAAAAACTCCTTTGCCATGAAGAAGATCCAAATTCATGCAGTTCAGGCTAGTAAACCTGGTTGAAAGACCTTTTTTCAGTGAAATGCAGCTTAGTGCAAAAACAGCCTCCTCTCGCTCTGAAACGCTCATTTTTCACATAAGCCACTTTTCAGCCTTAGGCGACTGTACAGTGCTAAAACAGCCTCCTCTCGCTCTGAAACGCTCATTTTTCACATAAGCCACTTTTCAGCCTTAGGCGACTGTACAGTGCTAAAACAGCCTCCTCTCGCTCTGAAACGCTCATTTTTCACATAAGCCACTTTTCAGCCTTAGGCGACTGTACAGTGCTAAAACAGCCTCCTCTCGTTCTGAAACGCTCATTTTTGACATAACCCACTTTTCAGCCTTAATGAATTAAATTCCAGGTAAAAACTCCTTTGCCATGAAGAAGATCCAAATTCAACAAGTTCAGGCTAGTAAACCTGTTTGAAAGACCTTTTTTCAGTGAAATGCAGCTTAGTGCAAAAACAGGCTGCTCTCGCTCTGAAACGCTCATTTTTCACGTAAGCCACTTTTCAGCGCTAAAACAGCCTCCAATCGCTCTGAAACGCTCATTTTTGACATAAGCCACTTTTCAGCCTTAGGCGACTGTACAGTGCTAAAACAGCCTCCAATCGCTCTGAAACGCTCATTTTTGACATAAGCCACTTTTCACCTTTAATTAATGAAATTCCAGGTAAAAACTCCTTTGCCATGAAGAAGATCCAAATTCAACCAGTTCAGGCTAGTAAACCTGTTTGAAAGACCTTTTTTCAGTGAAATGCAGCTTAGTGCAAAAACAGGCTGCTCTCGCTCTGAAACGCTCATTTTTCACATAAGCCACTTTTCAGCGCTAAAACAGCCTCCAATCGCTCTGAAACGCTCATTTTTGACATAAGCCACTTTTCACCTTTAATGAATGAAATTCCAGGTAAAAACTCCTTTGCCATGAAGAAGATCCAAATTCATGCAGTTCAGGCTAGTAAACCTGGTTGAAAGACCTTTTTTCAGTGAAATGCAGCTTAGTGCAAAAACAGCCTCCTCTCGCTCTGAAACGCTCATTTTTCACATAAGCCACTTTTCAGCCTTAGGCGACTGTACAGTGCAAAAACAGCCTCCTCTCGCTCTGAAACGCTCATTTTTCACATAAGCCACTTTTCAGCCTTAGGCGACTGTACAGTGCTAAAACAGCCTCCTCTCGCTCTGAAACGCTCATTTTTCACATAAGCCACTTTTCAGCCTTAGGCGACTGTACAGTGCTAAAACAGCCTCCTATCGCTCTGAAACGCTCATTTTTCACATAACCCACTTTTCAGCCTTAATGAATTAAATTCCAGGTAAAAACTCATTTGCCATGAAGAAGATCCAAATTCAACCAGTTCAGGCTAGTAAACCTGTTTGAAAGACCTTTTTTCAGTGAAATGCAGCTTAGTGCAAAAACAGGCTGCTCTCGCTCTGAAACGCTCATTTTTCACATAAGCCACTTTTCAGCGCTAAAACAGCCTCCAATCGCTCTGAAACGCTCATTTTTGACATAAGCCACTTTTCAGCCTTAGGCGACTGTACAGTGCTAAAACAGCCTCCAATCGCTCTGAAACGCTCATTTTTGACATAAGCCACTTTTCACCTTTAATGAATGAAATTCCAGGTAAAAACTCCTTTGCCATGAAGAAGATCCAAATTCAACCAGTTCAGGCTAGTAAACCTGTTTGAAAGACCTTTTTTCAGTGAAATGCAGCTTAGTGCAAAAACAGGCTGCTCTCGCTCTGAAACGCTCATTTTTCACATAAGCCACTTTTCAGCCTTAGGCGACTGTACAGTGCTAAAACAGCCTCCTCTCGCTCTGAAACGCTCATTTTTCACATAAGCCACTTTTCAGCCTTAGGCGACTGTACAGTGCTAAAACAGCCTCCTCTCGCTCTGAAACGCTCATTTTTCACATAAGCCACTTTTCAGCCTTAGGCGACTGTACAGTGCTAAAACAGCCTCCTCTCGTTCTGAAACGCTCATTTTTGACATAACCCACTTTTCAGCCTTAATGAATTAAATTCCAGGTAAAAACTCCTTTGCCATGAAGAAGATCCAAATTCAACAAGTTCAGGCTAGTAAACCTGTTTGAAAGACCTTTTTTCAGTGAAATGCAGCTTAGTGCAAAAACAGGCTGCTCTCGCTCTGAAACGCTCATTTTTCACGTAAGCCACTTTTCAGCGCTAAAACAGCCTCCAATCGCTCTGAAACGCTCATTTTTGACATAAGCCACTTTTCAGCCTTAGGCGACTGTACAGTGCTAAAACAGCCTCCAATCGCTCTGAAACGCTCATTTTTGACATAAGCCACTTTTCACCTTTAATTAATGAAATTCCAGGTAAAAACTCCTTTGCCATGAAGAAGATCCAAATTCAACCAGTTCAGGCTAGTAAACCTGTTTGAAAGACCTTTTTTCAGTGAAATGCAGCTTAGTGCAAAAACAGGCTGCTCTCGCTCTGAAACGCTCATTTTTCACATAAGCCACTTTTCAGCGCTAAAACAGCCTCCAATCGCTCTGAAACGCTCATTTTTGACATAAGCCACTTTTCACCTTTAATGAATGAAATTCCAGGTAAAAACTCCTTTGCCATGAAGAAGATCCAAATTCATGCAGTTCAGGCTAGTAAACCTGGTTGAAAGACCTTTTTTCAGTGAAATGCAGCTTAGTGCAAAAACAGCCTCCTCTCGCTCTGAAACGCTCATTTTTCACATAAGCCACTTTTCAGCCTTAGGCGACTGTACAGTGCAAAAACAGCCTCCTCTCGCTCTGAAACGCTCATTTTTCACATAAGCCACTTTTCAGCCTTAGGCGACTGTACAGTGCTAAAACAGCCTCCTCTCGCTCTGAAACGCTCATTTTTCACATAAGCCACTTTTCAGCCTTAGGCGACTGTACAGTGCTAAAACAGCCTCCTATCGCTCTGAAACGCTCATTTTTCACATAACCCACTTTTCAGCCTTAATGAATTAAATTCCAGGTAAAAACTCATTTGCCATGAAGAAGATCCAAATTCAACCAGTTCAGGCTAGTAAACCTGTTTGAAAGACCTTTTTTCAGTGAAATGCAGCTTAGTGCAAAAACAGGCTGCTCTCGCTCTGAAACGCTCATTTTTCACATAAGCCACTTTTCAGCGCTAAAACAGCCTCCAATCGCTCTGAAACGCTCATTTTTGACATAAGCCACTTTTCAGCCTTAGGCGACTGTACAGTGCTAAAACAGCCTCCAATCGCTCTGAAACGCTCATTTTTGACATAAGCCACTTTTCACCTTTAATGAATGAAATTCCAGGTAAAAACTCCTTTGCCATGAAGAAGATCCAAATTCAACCAGTTCAGGCTAGTAAACCTGTTTGAAAGACCTTTTTTCAGTGAAATGCAGCTTAGTGCAAAAACAGGCTGCTCTCGCTCTGAAACGCTCATTTTTCACATAAGCCACTTTTCAGCGCTAAAACAGCCTCCAATCGCTCTGAAACGCTCATTTTTGACATAAGCCACTTTTCACCTTTAATGAATGAAATTCCAGGTAAAAACTCCTTTGCCATGAAGAAGATCCAAATTCATCCAGTTCAGGCTAGTAAACCTGGTTGAAAGACCTTTTTTCAGTGAAATGCAGCTTAGTGCAAAAACAGGCTGCTCTCGCTCTGAAACGCTCATTTTTCACATAAGCCACTTTTCAGCCTTAGGCGACTGTACAGTGCTAAAACAGCCTCCTATCGCTCTGAAACGCTCATTTTTCACATAAGCCACTTTTCACCTTTAATGAATGAAATTCCAGGTAAAAACTCCTTTGCCATGAAGAAGATCCAAATTCAACCAGTTCAGGCTAGTAAACCTGTTTGAAAGACCTTTTTTCAGTGAAATGCAGCTTAGTGCAAAAACAGGCTGCTCTCGCTCTGAAACGCTCATTTTTCACATAAGCCACTTTTCAGCGCTAAAACAGCCTCCAATCGCTCTGAAACGCTCATTTTTGACATAAGCCACTTTTCACCTTTAATGAATGAAATTCCAGGTAAAAACTCCTTTGCCATGAAGAAGACCCAAATTCATGCAGTTCAGGCTAGTAAACCTGGTTGAAAGACCTTTTTTCAGTGAAAAGCAGCTTAGTGCAAAAACAGCCTCCTCTCGCTCTGAAACGCTCATTTTTCACATAAGCCACTTTTCAGCCTTAGGCGACTGTACAGTGCTAAAACAGCCTCCAATCGCTCTGAAACGCTCATTTTTGACATAAGCCACTTTTCAGCCTTAGGCGACTGTACAGTGCTAAAACAGCCTCCAATCGCTCTGAAACGCTCATTTTTGACATAAGCCACTTTTCACCTTTAATGAATGAAATTCCAGGTAAAAACTCCTTTGCCATGAAGAAGATCCAAATTCAACCAGTTCAGGCTAGTAAACCTGTTTGAAAGACCTTTTTTCAGTGAAATGCAGCTTAGTGCAAAAACAGGCTGCTCTCGCTCTGAAACGCTCATTTTTCACATAAGCCACTTTTCAGCGCTAAAACAGCCTCCAATCGCTCTGAAACGCTCATTTTTGACATAAGCCACTTTTCACCTTTAATTAATGAAATTCCAGGTAAAAACTCCTTTGCCATGAAGAAGATCCAAATTCAACCAGTTCAGGCTAGTAAACCTGTTTGAAAGACCTTTTTTCAGTGAAATGCAGCTTAGTGCAAAAACAGGCTGCTCTCGCTCTGAAACGCTCATTTTTCACATAAGCCACTTTTCAGCGCTAAAACAGCCTCCAATCGCTCTGAAACGCTCATTTTTGACATAAGCCACTTTTCACCTTTAATGAATGAAATTCCAGGTAAAAACTCCTTTGCCATGAAGAAGATCCAAATTCAACCAGTTCAGGCTAGTAAACCTGTTTGAAAGACCTTTTTTCAGTGAAATGCAGCTTAGTGCAAAAACAGGCTGCTCTCGCTCTGAAACGCTCATTTTTCACATAAGCCACTTTTCAGCGCTAAAACAGCCTCCAATCGCTCTGAAACGCTCATTTTTGACATAAGCCACTTTTCAGCCTTAGGCGACTGTACAGTGCTAAAACAGCCTCCAATCGCTCTGAAACGCTCATTTTTGACATAAGCCACTTTTCACCTTTAATGAATGAAATTCCAGGTAAAAACTCCTTTGCCATGAAGAAGATCCAAATTCAACCAGTTCAGGCTAGTAAACCTGTTTGAAAGACCTTTTTTCAGTGAAATGCAGCTTAGTGCAAAAACAGGCTGCTCTCGCTCTGAAACGCTCATTTTTCACATAAGCCACTTTTCAGCGCTAAAACAGCCTCCAATCGCTCTGAAACGCTCATTTTTGACATAAGCCACTTTTCACCTTTAATGAATGAAATTCCAGGTAAAAACTCCTTTGCCATGAAGAAGATCCAAATTCATCCAGTTCAGGCTAGTAAACCTGGTTGAAAGACCTTTTTTCAGTGAAATGCAGCTTAGTGCAAAAACAGGCTGCTCTCGCTCTGAAACGCTCATTTTTCACATAAGCCACTTTTCAGCCTTAGGCGACTGTACAGTGCTAAAACAGCCTCCTCTCGCTCTGAAACGCTCATTTTTCACATAAGCCACTTTTCAGCCTTAGGCGACTGTACAGTGCTAAAACAGCCTCCTATCGCTCTGAAACGCTCATTTTTCACATAACCCACTTTTCAGCCTTAATGAATTAAATTCCAGGTAAAAACTCCTTTGCCATGAAGAAGATCCAAATTCAACAAGTTCAGGCTAGTAAACCTGTTTGAAAGACCTTTTTTCAGTGAAATGCAGCTTAGTGCAAAAACAGGCTGCTCTCGCTCTGAAACGCTCATTTTTCACATAAGCCACTTTTCAGCGCTAAAACAGCCTCCAATCGCTCTGAAACGCTCATTTTTGACATAAGCCACTTTTCACCTTTAATGAATGAAATTCCAGGTAAAAACTCCTTTGCCATGAAGAAGATCCAAATTCATGCAGTTCAGGCTAGTAAACCTGGTTGAAAGACCTTTTTTCAGTGAAAAGCAGCTTAGTGCAAAAACAGCCTCCTCTCGCTCTGAAACGCTCATTTTTCACATAAGCCACTTTTCAGCCTTAGGCGACTGTACAGTGCTAAAACAGCCTCCAATCGCTCTGAAACGCTCATTTTTGACATAAGCCACTTTTCAGCCTTAGGCGACTGTACAGTGCTAAAACAGCCTCCAATCGCTCTGAAACGCTCATTTTTGACATAAGCCACTTTTCACCTTTAATGAATGAAATTCCAGGTAAAAACTCCTTTGCCATGAAGAAGATCCAAATTCAACCAGTTCAGGCTAGTAAACCTGTTTGAAAGACCTTTTTTCAGTGAAATGCAGCTTAGTGCAAAAACAGGCTGCTCTCGCTCTGAAACGCTCATTTTTCACATAAGCCACTTTTCAGCCTTAGGCGACTGTACAGTGCTAAAACAGCCTCCAATCGCTCTGAAACGCTCATTTTTGACATAAGCCACTTTTCAGCCTTAGGCGACTGTACAGTGCTAAAACAGCCTCCAATCGCTCTGAAACGCTCATTTTTGACATAAGCCACTTTTCACCTTTAATGAATGAAATTCCAGGTAAAAACTCCTTTGCCATGAAGAAGATCCAAATTCAACCAGTTCAGGCTAGTAAACCTGTTTGAAAGACCTTTTTTCAGTGAAATGCAGCTTAGTGCAAAAACAGGCTGCTCTCGCTCTGAAACGCTCATTTTTCACATAAGCCACTTTTCAGCGCTAAAACAGCCTCCAATCGCTCTGAAACGCTCATTTTTGACATAAGCCACTTTTCACCTTTAATGAATGAAATTCCAGGTAAAAACTCCTTTGCCATGAAGAAGATCCAAATTCAACCAGTTCAGGCTAGTAAACCTGTTTGAAAGACCTTTTTTCAGTGAAATGCAGCTTAGTGCAAAAACAGGCTGCTCTCGCTCTGAAACGCTCATTTTTCACATAAGCCACTTTTCAGCGCTAAAACAGCCTCCAATCGCTCTGAAACGCTCATTTTTGACATAAGCCACTTTTCACCTTTAATGAATGAAATTCCAGGTAAAAACTCCTTTGCCATGAAGAAGATCCAAATTCAACCAGTTCAGGCTAGTAAACCTGTTTGAAAGACCTTTTTTCAGTGAAATGCAGCTTAGTGCAAAAACAGGCTGCTCTCGCTCTGAAACGCTCATTTTTCACATAAGCCACTTTTCAGCGCTAAAACAGCCTCCAATCGCTCTGAAACGCTCATTTTTGACATAAGCCACTTTTCACCTTTAATGAATGAAATTCCAGGTAAAAACTCCTTTGCCATGAAGAAGATCCAAATTCAACCAGTTCAGGCTAGTAAACCTGTTTGAAAGACCTTTTTTCAGTGAAATGCAGCTTAGTGCAAAAACAGGCTGCTCTCGCTCTGAAACGCTCATTTTTCACATAAGCCACTTTTCAGCGCTAAAACAGCCTCCAATCGCTCTGAAACGCTCATTTTTGACATAAGCCACTTTTCACCTTTAATGAATGAAATTCCAGGTAAAAACTCCTTTGCCATGAAGAAGATCCAAATTCATGCAGTTCAGGCTAGTAAACCTGGTTGAAAGACCTTTTTTCAGTGAAATGCAGCTTAGTGCAAAAACAGCCTCCTCTCGCTCTGAAACGCTCATTTTTCACATAAGCCACTTTTCAGCCTTAGGCGACTGTACAGTGCTAAAACAGCCTCCTCTCGCTCTGAAACGCTCATTTTTCACATAAGCCACTTTTCAGCCTTAGGCGACTGTACAGTGCTAAAACAGCCTCCTCTCGCTCTGAAACGCTCATTTTTCACATAAGCCACTTTTCAGCCTTAGGCGACTGTACAGTGCTAAAACAGCCTCCTCTCGTTCTGAAACGCTCATTTTTGACATAACCCACTTTTCAGCCTTAATGAATTAAATTCCAGGTAAAAACTCCTTTGCCATGAAGAAGATCCAAATTCAACAAGTTCAGGCTAGTAAACCTGTTTGAAAGACCTTTTTTCAGTGAAATGCAGCTTAGTGCAAAAACAGGCTGCTCTCGCTCTGAAACGCTCATTTTTCACGTAAGCCACTTTTCAGCGCTAAAACAGCCTCCAATCGCTCTGAAACGCTCATTTTTGACATAAGCCACTTTTCAGCCTTAGGCGACTGTACAGTGCTAAAACAGCCTCCAATCGCTCTGAAACGCTCATTTTTGACATAAGCCACTTTTCACCTTTAATTAATGAAATTCCAGGTAAAAACTCCTTTGCCATGAAGAAGATCCAAATTCAACCAGTTCAGGCTAGTAAACCTGTTTGAAAGACCTTTTTTCAGTGAAATGCAGCTTAGTGCAAAAACAGGCTGCTCTCGCTCTGAAACGCTCATTTTTCACATAAGCCACTTTTCACCTTTAATGAATGAAATTCCAGGTAAAAACTCCTTTGCCATGAAGAAGATCCAAATTCATGCAGTTCAGGCTAGTAAACCTGGTTGAAAGACCTTTTTTCAGTGAAATGCAGCTTAGTGCAAAAACAGCCTCCTCTCGCTCTGAAACGCTCATTTTTCACATAAGCCACTTTTCAGCCTTAGGCGACTGTACAGTGCAAAAACAGCCTCCTCTCGCTCTGAAACGCTCATTTTTCACATAAGCCACTTTTCAGCCTTAGGCGACTGTACAGTGCTAAAACAGCCTCCTCTCGCTCTGAAACGCTCATTTTTCACATAAGCCACTTTTCAGCCTTAGGCGACTGTACAGTGCTAAAACAGCCTCCTATCGCTCTGAAACGCTCATTTTTCACATAACCCACTTTTCAGCCTTAATGAATTAAATTCCAGGTAAAAACTCATTTGCCATGAAGAAGATCCAAATTCAACCAGTTCAGGCTAGTAAACCTGTTTGAAAGACCTTTTTTCAGTGAAATGCAGCTTAGTGCAAAAACAGGCTGCTCTCGCTCTGAAACGCTCATTTTTCACATAAGCCACTTTTCAGCGCTAAAACAGCCTCCAATCGCTCTGAAACGCTCATTTTTGACATAAGCCACTTTTCAGCCTTAGGCGACTGTACAGTGCTAAAACAGCCTCCAATCGCTCTGAAACGCTCATTTTTGACATAAGCCACTTTTCACCTTTAATGAATGAAATTCCAGGTAAAAACTCCTTTGCCATGAAGAAGATCCAAATTCAACCAGTTCAGGCTAGTAAACCTGTTTGAAAGACCTTTTTTCAGTGAAATGCAGCTTAGTGCAAAAACAGGCTGCTCTCGCTCTGAAACGCTCATTTTTCACATAAGCCACTTTTCAGCCTTAGGCGACTGTACAGTGCTAAAACAGCCTCCTCTCGCTCTGAAACGCTCATTTTTCACATAAGCCACTTTTCAGCCTTAGGCGACTGTACAGTGCTAAAACAGCCTCCTATCGCTCTGAAACGCTCATTTTTCACATAACCCACTTTTCAGCCTTAATGAATTAAATTCCAGGTAAAAACTCCTTTGCCATGAAGAAGATCCAAATTCAACAAGTTCAGGCTAGTAAACCTGTTTGAAAGACCTTTTTTCAGTGAAATGCAGCTTAGTGCAAAAACAGGCTGCTCTCGCTCTGAAACGCTCATTTTTCACATAAGCCACTTTTCAGCGCTAAAACAGCCTCCAATCGCTCTGAAACGCTCATTTTTGACATAAGCCACTTTTCACCTTTAATGAATGAAATTCCAGGTAAAAACTCCTTTGCCATGAAGAAGATCCAAATTCATGCAGTTCAGGCTAGTAAACCTGGTTGAAAGACCTTTTTTCAGTGAAAAGCAGCTTAGTGCAAAAACAGCCTCCTCTCGCTCTGAAACGCTCATTTTTCACATAAGCCACTTTTCAGCCTTAGGCGACTGTACAGTGCTAAAACAGCCTCCAATCGCTCTGAAACGCTCATTTTTGACATAAGCCACTTTTCAGCCTTAGGCGACTGTACAGTGCTAAAACAGCCTCCAATCGCTCTGAAACGCTCATTTTTGACATAAGCCACTTTTCACCTTTAATGAATGAAATTCCAGGTAAAAACTCCTTTGCCATGAAGAAGATCCAAATTCAACCAGTTCAGGCTAGTAAACCTGTTTGAAAGACCTTTTTTCAGTGAAATGCAGCTTAGTGCAAAAACAGGCTGCTCTCGCTCTGAAACGCTCATTTTTCACATAAGCCACTTTTCAGCGCTAAAACAGCCTCCAATCGCTCTGAAACGCTCATTTTTGACATAAGCCACTTTTCACCTTTAATGAATGAAATTCCAGGTAAAAACTCCTTTGCCATGAAGAAGATCCAAATTCAACCAGTTCAGGCTAGTAAACCTGTTTGAAAGACCTTTTTTCAGTGAAATGCAGCTTAGTGCAAAAACAGGCTGCTCTCGCTCTGAAACGCTCATTTTTCACATAAGCCACTTTTCAGCGCTAAAACAGCCTCCAATCGCTCTGAAACGCTCATTTTTGACATAAGCCACTTTCAGCCTTAGGCGACTGTACAGTGCTAAAACAGCCTCCAATCGCTCTGAAACGCTCATTTTTGACATAAGCCACTTTTCACCTTTAATGAATGAAATTCCAGGTAAAACTCCTTTGCCATGAAGAAGATCCAAATTCAACCAGTTCAGGCTAGTAAACCTGTTTGAAAGACCTTTTTCAGTGAAATGCAGCTTAGTGCAAAAACAGGCTGCTCTCGCTCTGAAACGCTCATTTTTCACATAAGCCACTTTTCAGCGCTAAAACAGCCTCCAATCGCTCTGAAACGCTCATTTTTGACATAAGCCACTTTTCACCTTTAATGAATGAAATTCCAGGTAAAAACTCCTTTGCCATGAAGAAGATCCAAATTCATCCAGTTCAGGCTAGTAAACCTGGTTGAAAGACCTTTTTTCAGTGAAATGCAGCTTAGTGCAAAAACAGGCTGCTCTCGCTCTGAAACGCTCATTTTTCACATAAGCCACTTTTCAGCCTTAGGCGACTGTACAGTGCTAAAACAGCCTCCTCTCGCTCTGAAACGCTCATTTTTCACATAAGCCACTTTTCAGCCTTAGGCGACTGTACAGTGCTAAAACAGCCTCCTATCGCTCTGAAACGCTCATTTTTCACATAACCCACTTTTCAGCCTTAATGAATTAAATTCCAGGTAAAAACTCCTTTGCCATGAAGAAGATCCAAATTCAACAAGTTCAGGCTAGTAAACCTGTTTGAAAGACCTTTTTTCAGTGAAATGCAGCTTAGTGCAAAAAACAGGCTGCTCTCGCTCTGAAACGCTCATTTTTCACATAAGCCACTTTTCAGCGCTAAAACAGCCTCCAATCGCTCTGAAACGCTCATTTTTGACATAAGCCACTTTTCACCTTTAATGAATGAAATTCCAGGTAAAAACTCCTTTGCCATGAAGAAGATCCAAATTCATGCAGTCAGGCTAGTAAACCTGGTTGAAAGACCTTTTTTCAGTGAAAAGCAGCTTAGTGCAAAAACAGCCTCCTCTCGCTCTGAAACGCTCATTTTTCACATAAGCCACTTTTCAGCCTTAGGCGACTGTACAGTGCTAAAACAGCCTCCAATCGCTCTGAAACGCTCATTTTTGACATAAGCCACTTTTCAGCCTTAGGCGACTGTACAGTGCTAAAACAGCCTCCAATCGCTCTGAAACGCTCATTTTTGACATAAGCCACTTTTCACCTTTAATGAATGAAATTCCAGGTAAAAACTCCTTTGCCATGAAGAAGATCCAAATTCAACCAGTTCAGGCTAGTAAACCTGTTTGAAAGACCTTTTTTCAGTGAAATGCAGATTAGTGCAAAAACAGGCTGCTCTCGCTCTGAAACGCTCATTTTCACATAAGCCACTTTTCAGCCTTAGGCGACTGTACAGTGCTAAAACAGCCTCCAATCGCTCTGAAACGCTCATTTTTGACATAAGCCACTTTTCAGCCTTAGGCGACTGTACAGTGCTAAAACAGCCTCCAATCGCTCTGAAACGCTCATTTTTGACATAAGCCACTTTTCACCTTTAATGAATGAAATTCAGGTAAACACTCCTTTGCCATGAAGAAGATCCAAATTCAACCAGTTCAGGCTAGTAAACCTGTTTGAAAGACCTTTTTTCAGTGAAATGCAGCTTAGTGCAAAAACAGGCTGCTCTCGCTCTGAAACGCTCATTTTTCACATAAGCCACTTTTCAGCGCTAAAACAGCCTCCAATCGCTCTGAAACGCTCATTTTTGACATAAGCCACTTTTCACCTTTAATGAATGAAATTCCAGGTAAAAACTCCTTTGCCATGAAGAAGATCCAAATTCAACCAGTTCAGGCTAGTAAACCTGTTTGAAAGACCTTTTTTCAGTGAAATGCAGCTTAGTGCAAAAACAGGCTGCTCTCGCTCTGAAACGCTCATTTTTCACATAAGCCACTTTTCAGCGCTAAAACAGCCTCCAATCGCTCTGAAACGCTCATTTTTGACATAAGCCACTTTTCAGCCTTAGGCGACTGTACAGTGCTAAAACAGCCTCCAATCGCTCTGAAAAGCTCATTTTTGACATAAGCCACTTTTCACCTTTAATGAATGAAATTCCAGGTAAAAACTCCTTTGCCATGAAGAAGATCCAAATTCATCCAGTTCAGGCTAGTAAACCTGGTTGAAAGACCTTTTTTCAGTGAAATGCAGCTTAGTGCAAAAACAGGCTGCTCTCGCTCTGAAACGCTCATTTTTCACATAAGCCACTTTTCAGCCTTAGGCGACTGTACAGTGCTAAAACAGCCTCCTCTCGCTCTGAAACGCTCATTTTTCACATAAGCCACTTTTCAGCCTTAGGCGACTGTACAGTGCTAAAACAGCCTCCTATCGCTCTGAAACGCTCATTTTTTGACATAACCCACTTTTCAGCCTTAATGAATTAAATTCCAGGTAAAAACTCCTTTGCCATGAAGAAGATCCAAATTCAACAAGTTCAGGCTAGTAAACCTGTTTGAAAGACCTTTTTTCAGTGAAATGCAGCTTAGTGCAAAAACAGGCTGCTCTCGCTCTGAAACGCTCATTTTTCACATAAGCCACTTTTCAGCGCTAAAACAGCCTCCAATCGCTCTGAAATGCTCATTTTTGACATAAGCCACTTTTCACCTTTAATGAATGAAATTCCAGGTAAAAACTCCTTTGCCATGAAGAAGATCCAAATTCATCCAGTTCAGGCTAGTAAACCTGGTTGAAAGACCTTTTTTCAGTGAAATGCAGCTTAGTGCAAAAACAGGCTGCTCTCGCTCTGAAACGCTCATTTTTCACATAAGCCACTTTTCAGCGCTAAAACAGCCTCCAATCGCTCTGAAACGCTCATTTTGACATAAGCCACTTTTCACCTTTAATTAATGAAATTCCAGGTAAAACTCCTTTGCCATGAAGAAGATCCAAATTCAACCAGTTCAGGCTAGTAAACCTGTTTGAAAGACCTTTTTTCAGTGAAATGCAGCTTAGTGCAAAAACAGGCTGCTCTCGCTCTGAAACGCTCATTTTTCACATAAGCCACTTTTCAGCGCTAAAACAGCCTCCAATCGCTCTGAAAGCTCATTTTTGACATAAGCCACTTTTCACCTTTAATGAATGAAATTCCAGGTAAAAACTCCTTTGCCATGAAGAAGATCCAAATTCAACCAGTTCAGGCTAGTAAACCTGTTTGAAAGACCTTTTTTCAGTGAAATGCAGCTTAGTGCAAAAACAGGCTGCTCTCGCTCTGAAACGCTCATTTTTCACATAAGCCACTTTTCAGCGCTAAAACAGCCTCCAATCGCTCTGAAACGATCATTTTTGACATAAGCCACTTTTCATCTTTAATGAATGAAATTCCAGGTAAAAACTCCTTTGCCATGAAGAAGATCCAAATTCATGCAGTTCAGGCTAGTAAACCTGGTTGAAAGACCTTTTTTCAGTGAAATGCAGCTTAGTGCAAAAACAGCCTCCTCTCGCTCTGAAACGCTCATTTTTCACCTAAGCCACTTTTCAGCCTTAGGCGACTGTACAGTGCAAAAACAGCCTCCTCTCGCTCTGAAACGCTCATTTTTCACATAAGCCACTTTTCAGCCTTAGGCGACTGTACAGTGCTAAAACAGCCTCCAATCGCTCTGAAACGCTCATTTTTGACATAAGCCACTTTTCACCTTTAATGAATGAAATTCCAGGTAAAAACTCCTTTGCCATGAAGAAGATCCAAATTCAACCAGTTCAGGCTAGTAAACCTGTTTGAAAGACCTTTTTTCAGTGAAATGCAGCTTAGTGCAAAAACAGGCTGCTCTCGCTCTGAAACGCTCATTTTTCACATAAGCCACTTTTCAGCGCTAAAACAGCCTCCTCTCGCTCTGAAACGCTCATTTTTCACCTAAGCCACTTTTCAGCCTTAGGCGACTGTACAGTGCAAAAACAGCCTCCTCTCGCTCTGAAACGCTCATTTTTCACATAAGCCACTTTTCAGCCTTAGGCGACTGTACAGTGCTAAAACAGCCTCCAATCGCTCTGAAACGCTCATTTTTGACATAAGCCACTTTTCACCTTTAATGAATGAAATTCCAGGTAAAAACTCCTTTGCCATGAAGAAGATCCAAATTCAACCAGTTCAGGCTAGTAAACCTGTTTGAAAGACCTTTTTTCAGTGAAATGCAGCTTAGTGCAAAAACAGGCTGCTCTCGCTCTGAAACGCTCATTTTTCACATAAGCCACTTTTCAGCCTTAGGCGACTGTACAGTGCTAAAACAGCCTCCTCTCGCTCTGAAACGCTCATTTTTCACATAAGCCACTTTTCAGCCTTAGGCGACTGTACAGTGCTAAAACAGCCTCCTATCGCTCTGAAACGCTCATTTTTGACATAACCCACTTTTCAGCCTTAATGAATTAAATTCCAGGTAAAAACTCCTTTGCCATGAAGAAGATCCAAATTCAACAAGTTCAGGCTAGTAAACCTGTTTGAAAGACCTTTTTTCAGTGAAATGCAGCTTAGTGCAAAAACAGGCTGCTCTCGCTCTGAAACGCTCATTTTTCACATAAGCCACTTTTCAGCGCTAAAACAGCCTCCAATCGCTCTGAAACGCTCATTTTTGACATAAGCCACTTTTCACCTTTAATGAATGAAATTCCAGGTAAAAACTCCTTTGCCATGAAGAAGATCCAAATTCATGCAGTTCAGGCTAGTAAACCTGGTTGAAAGACCTTTTTTCAGTGAAATGCAGCTTAGTGCAAAAACAGCCTCCTCTCGCTCTGAAACGCTCATTTTTCACATAAGCCACTTTTCAGCCTTAGGCGACTGTACAGTGCTAAAACAGCCTCCTCTCGCTCTGAAACGCTAATTTTTCACATAAGCCACTTTTCAGCCTTAGGCGACTGTACAGTGCTAAAACAGCCTCCAATCGCTCTGAAACGCTCATTTTTGACATAAGCCACTTTTCACCTTTAATGAATGAAATTCCAGGTAAAAACTCCTTTGCCATGAAGAAGATCCAAATTCAACCAGTTCAGGCTAGTAAACCTGTTTGAAAGACCTTTTTTCAGTGAAATGCAGCTTAGTGCAAAAACAGGCTGCTCTCGCTCTGAAACGCTCATTTTTCACATAAGCCACTTTTCAGCGCTAAAACAGCCTCCTCTCGCTCTGAAACGCTCATTTTTCACCTAAGCCACTTTTCAGCCTTAGGCGACTGTACAGTGCAAAAACAGCCTCCTCTCGCTCTGAAACGCTCATTTTTGACATAAGCCACTTTTCACCTTTAATGAATGAAATTCCAGGTAAAAACTCCTTTGCCATGAAGAAGATCCAAATTCAACCAGTTCAGGCTAGTAAACCTGTTTGAAAGACCTTTTTTCAGTGAAATGCAGCTTAGTGCAAAAACAGGCTGCTCTCGCTCTGAAACGCTCATTTTTCACATAAGCCACTTTTCAGCCTTAGGCGACTGTACAGTGCTAAAACAGCCTCCTCTCGCTCTGAAACGCTCATTTTTCACATAAGCCACTTTTCAGCGCTAAAACAGCCTCCAATCGCTCTGAAACGCTCATTTTTGACATAAGCCACTTTTCACCTTTAATGAATGAAATTCCAGGTAAAAACTCCTTTGCCATGAAGAAGATCCAAATTCATGCAGTTCAGGCTAGTAAACCTGGTTGAAAGACCTTTTTTCAGTGAAATGCAGCTTAGTGCAAAAACAGCCTCCTCTCGCTCTGAAACGCTCATTTTTCACATAAGCCACTTTTCAGCCTTAGGCGACTGTACAGTGCTAAAACAGCCTCCTCTCGCTCTGAAACGCTAATTTTTCACATAAGCCACTTTTCAGCCTTAGGCGACTGTACAGTGCTAAAACAGCCTCCTATCGCTCTGAAACGCTCATTTTTGACATAACCCACTTTTCAGCCTTAATGAATGAAATTCCAGGTAAAAACTCATTTGCCATGAAGAAGATCCAAATTCAACCAGTTCAGGCTAGTAAACCTGTTTGAAAGACCTTTTTTCAGTGAAATGCAGCTTAGTGCAAAAACAGGCTGCTCTCGCTCTGAAACGCTCATTTTTGACATAAGCCACTTTTCCCCTTTAATGAATGAAATTCCAGGTAAAAACTCCTTTGCCATGAAGAAGATCCAAATTCATCCAGTTCAGGCTAGTAAACCTGGTTGAAAGACCTTTTTTCAGTGAAATGCAGCTTAGTGCAAAAACAGGCTGCTCTCGCTCTGAAACGCTCATTTTTCACATAAGCCACTTTTCAGCCTTAGGCGACTGTACAGTGCTAAAACAGCCTCCTATCGCTCTGAAACGCTAATTTTTCACATAAGCCACTTTTCAGCCTTAGGCGACTGTACAGTGCTAAAACAGCCTCCTATCGCTCTGAAACGCTCATTTTTGACATAACCCACTTTTCAGCCTTAATGAATTAAATTCCAGGTAAAAACTCCTTTGCCATGAAGAAGATCCAAATTCAACAAGTTCAGGCTAGTAAACCTGTTTGAAAGACCTTTTTTCAGTGAAATGCAGCTTAGTGCAAAAACAGGCTGCTCTCGCTCTGAAACGCTCATTTTTCACATAAGCCACTTTTCAGCCTTAGGCGACTGTACAGTGCTAAAACAGCCTCCAATCGCTCTGAAACGCTCATTTTTGACATAAGCCACTTTTCAGCCTTAGGCGACTGTACAGTGCTAAAACAGCCTCCAATCGCTCTGAAACGCTCATTTTTGACATAAGCCACTTTTCACCTTTAATGAATGAAATTCCAGGTAAAAACTCCTTTGCCATGAAGAAGATCCAAATTCAACCAGTTCAGGCTAGTAAACCTGTTTGAAAGACCTTTTTTCAGTGAAATGCAGCTTAGTGCAAAAACAGGCTGCTCTCGCTCTGAAACGCTCATTTTTCACATAAGCCACTTTTCAGCGCTAAAACAGCCTCCAATCGCTCTGAAACGCTCATTTTTGACATAAGCCACTTTTCACCTTTAATGAATGAAATTCCAGGTAAAAACTCCTTTGCCATGAAGAAGATCCAAATTCAACCAGTTCAGGCTAGTAAACCTGTTTGAAAGACCTTTTTTCAGTGAAATGCAGCTTAGTGCAAAAACAGGCTGCTCTCGCTCTGAAACGCTCATTTTTCACATAAGCCACTTTTCAGCCTTAGGCGACTGTACAGTGCTAAAACAGCCTCCTCTCGCTCTGAAACGCTCATTTTTCACATAAGCCACTTTTCAGCCTTAGGCGACTGTACAGTGCTAAAACAGCCTCCTCTCGCTCTGAAACGCTCATTTTTCACATAAGCCACTTTTCAGCCTTAGGCGACTGTACAGTGCTAAAACAGCCTCCTCTCGTTCTGAAACGCTCATTTTTGACATAACCCACTTTTCAGCCTTAATGAATTAAATTCCAGGTAAAAACTCCTTTGCCATGAAGAAGATCCAAATTCAACAAGTTCAGGCTAGTAAACCTGTTTGAAAGACCTTTTTTCAGTGAAATGCAGCTTAGTGCAAAAACAGGCTGCTCTCGCTCTGAAACGCTCATTTTTCACGTAAGCCACTTTTCAGCGCTAAAACAGCCTCCAATCGCTCTGAAACGCTCATTTTTGACATAAGCCACTTTTCAGCCTTAGGCGACTGTACAGTGCTAAAACAGCCTCCAATCGCTCTGAAACGCTCATTTTTGACATAAGCCACTTTTCACCTTTAATGAATGAAATTCCAGGTAAAAACTCCTTTGCCATGAAGAAGATCCAAATTCAACCAGTTCAGGCTAGTAAACCTGTTTGAAAGACCTTTTTTCAGTGAAATGCAGCTTAGTGCAAAAACAGGCTGCTCTCGCTCTGAAACGCTCATTTTTCACATAAGCCACTTTTCAGCGCTAAAACAGCCTCCAATCGCTCTGAAACGCTCATTTTTGACATAAGCCACTTTTCACCTTTAATGAATGAAATTCCAGGTAAAAACTCCTTTGCCATGAAGAAGATCCAAATTCATGCAGTTCAGGCTAGTAAACCTGGTTGAAAGACCTTTTTTCAGTGAAATGCAGCTTAGTGCAAAAACAGCCTCCTCTCGCTCTGAAACGCTCATTTTTCACATAAGCCACTTTTCAGCCTTAGGCGACTGTACAGTGCTAAAACAGCCTCCTCTCGCTCTGAAACGCTCATTTTTCACATAAGCCACTTTTCAGCCTTAGGCGACTGTACAGTGCTAAAACAGCCTCCTCTCGCTCTGAAACGCTCATTTTTCACATAAGCCACTTTTCAGCCTTAGGCGACTGTACAGTGCTAAAACAGCCTCCTCTCGTTCTGAAACGCTCATTTTTGACATAACCCACTTTTCAGCCTTAATGAATTAAATTCCAGGTAAAAACTCCTTTGCCATGAAGAAGATCCAAATTCAACAAGTTCAGGCTAGTAAACCTGTTTGAAAGACCTTTTTTCAGTGAAATGCAGCTTAGTGCAAAAACAGGCTGCTCTCGCTCTGAAACGCTCATTTTTCACGTAAGCCACTTTTCAGCGCTAAAACAGCCTCCAATCGCTCTGAAACGCTCATTTTTGACATAAGCCACTTTTCAGCCTTAGGCGACTGTACAGTGCTAAAACAGCCTCCAATCGCTCTGAAACGCTCATTTTTGACATAAGCCACTTTTCACCTTTAATGAATGAAATTCCAGGTAAAAACTCCTTTGCCATGAAGAAGATCCAAATTCATGCAGTTCAGGCTAGTAAACCTGGTTGAAAGACCTTTTTTCAGTGAAATGCAGCTTAGTGCAAAAACAGGCTGCTCTCGCTCTGAAACGCTCATTTTTCACATAAGCCACTTTTCAGCCTTAGGCGACTGTACAGTGCTAAAACAGCCTCCTCTCGCTCTGAAACGCTCATTTTTCACATAAGCCACTTTTCAGCCTTAGGCGACTGTACAGTGCTAAAACAGCCTCCTATCGCTCTGAAACGCTCATTTTTCACATAACCCACTTTTCAGCCTTAATGAATTAAATTCCAGGTAAAAACTCCTTTGCCATGAAGAAGATCCAAATTCAACAAGTTCAGGCTAGTAAACCTGTTTGAAAGACCTTTTTTCAGTGAAATGCAGCTTAGTGCAAAAACAGGCTGCTCTCGCTCTGAAACGCTCATTTTTCACATAAGCCACTTTTCAGCGCTAAAACAGCCTCCAATCGCTCTGAAACGCTCATTTTTGACATAAGCCACTTTTCACCTTTAATGAATGAAATTCCAGGTAAAAACTCCTTTGCCATGAAGAAGATCCAAATTCATGCAGTTCAGGCTAGTAAACGTGGTTGAAAGACCTTTTTTCAGTGAAAAGCAGCTTAGTGCAAAAACAGCCTCCTCTCGCTCTGAAACGCTCATTTTTCACATAAGCCACTTTTCAGCCTTAGGCGACTGTACAGTGCTAAAACAGCCTCCAATCGCTCTGAAACGCTCATTTTTGACATAAGCCACTTTTCAGCCTTAGGCGACTGTACAGTGCTAAAACAGCCTCCAATCGCTCTGAAACGCTCATTTTTGACATAAGCCACTTTTCACCTTTAATGAATGAAATTCCAGGTAAAAACTCCTTTGCCATGAAGAAGATCCAAATTCAACCAGTTCAGGCTAGTAAACCTGTTTGAAAGACCTTTTTTCAGTGAAATGCAGCTTAGTGCAAAAACAGGCTGCTCTCGCTCTGAAACGCTCATTTTTCACATAAGCCACTTTTCAGCGCTAAAACAGCCTCCAATCGCTCTGAAACGCTCATTTTTGACATAAGCCACTTTTCACCTTTAATTAATGAAATTCCAGGTAAAAACTCCTTTGCCATGAAGAAGATCCAAATTCAACCAGTTCAGGCTAGTAAACCTGTTTGAAAGACCTTTTTTCAGTGAAATGCAGCTTAGTGCAAAAACAGGCTGCTCTCGCTCTGAAACGCTCATTTTTCACATAAGCCACTTTTCAGCGCTAAAACAGCCTCCAATCGCTCTGAAACGCTCATTTTTGACATAAGCCACTTTTCACCTTTAATGAATGAAATTCCAGGTAAAAACTCCTTTGCCATGAAGAAGATCCAAATTCAACCAGTTCAGGCTAGTAAACCTGTTTGAAAGACCTTTTTTCAGTGAAATGCAGCTTAGTGCAAAAACAGGCTGCTCTCGCTCTGAAACGCTCATTTTTCACATAAGCCACTTTTCAGCGCTAAAACAGCCTCCAATCGCTCTGAAACGCTCATTTTTGACATAAGCCACTTTTCACCTTTAATGAATGAAATTCCAGGTAAAAACTCCTTTGCCATGAAGAAGATCCAAATTCATCCAGTTCAGGCTAGTAAACCTGGTTGAAAGACCTTTTTTCAGTGAAATGCAGCTTAGTGCAAAAACAGGCTGCTCTCGCTCTGAAACGCTCATTTTTCACATAAGCCACTTTTCAGCCTTAGGCGACTGTACAGTGCTAAAACAGCCTCCTCTCGCTCTGAAACGCTCATTTTTCACATAAGCCACTTTTCAGCCTTAGGCGACTGTACAGTGCTAAAACAGCCTCCTATCGCTCTGAAACGCTCATTTTTCACATAACCCACTTTTCAGCCTTAATGAATTAAATTCCAGGTAAAAACTCCTTTGCCATGAAGAAGATCCAAATTCAACAAGTTCAGGCTAGTAAACCTGTTTGAAAGACCTTTTTTCAGTGAAATGCAGCTTAGTGCAAAAACAGGCTGCTCTCGCTCTGAAACGCTCATTTTTCACATAAGCCACTTTTCAGCGCTAAAACAGCCTCAAATCGCTCTGAAACGCTCATTTTTGACATAAGCCACTTTTCACCTTTAATGAATGAAATTCCAGGTAAAAACTCCTTTGCCATGAAGAAGATCCAAATTCATGCAGTTCAGGCTAGTAAACCTGGTTGAAAGACCTTTTTTCAGTGAAAAGCAGCTTAGTGCAAAAACAGCCTCCTCTCGCTCTGAAACGCTCATTTTTCACATAAGCCACTTTTCAGCCTTAGGCGACTGTACAGTGCTAAAACAGCCTCCAATCGCTCTGAAACGCTCATTTTTGACATAAGCCACTTTTCAGCCTTAGGCGACTGTACAGTGCTAAAACAGCCTCCAATCGCTCTGAAACGCTCATTTTTGACATAAGCCACTTTTCACCTTTAATGAATGAAATTCCAGGTAAAAACTCCTTTGCCATGAAGAAGATCCAAATTCAACCAGTTCAGGCTAGTAAACCTGTTTGAAAGACCTTTTTTCAGTGAAATGCAGCTTAGTGCAAAAACAGGCTGCTCTCGCTCTGAAACGCTCATTTTTCACATAAGCCACTTTTCAGCCTTAGGCGACTGTACAGTGCTAAAACAGCCTCCAATCGCTCTGAAACGCTCATTTTTGACATAAGCCACTTTTCAGCCTTAGGCGACTGTACAGTGCTAAAACAGCCTCCAATCGCTCTGAAACGCTCATTTTTGACATAAGCCACTTTTCACCTTTAATGAATGAAATTCCAGGTAAAAACTCCTTTGCCATGAAGAAGATCCAAATTCAACCAGTTCAGGCTAGTAAACCTGTTTGAAAGACCTTTTTTCAGTGAAATGCAGCTTAGTGCAAAAACAGGCTGCTCTCGCTCTGAAACGCTCATTTTTCACATAAGCCACTTTTCAGCGCTAAAACAGCCTCCAATCGCTCTGAAACGCTCATTTTTGACATAAGCCACTTTTCACCTTTAATGAATGAAATTCCAGGTAAAAACTCCTTTGCCATGAAGAAGATCCAAATTCAACCAGTTCAGGCTAGTAAACCTGTTTGAAAGACCTTTTTTCAGTGAAATGCAGCTTAGTGCAAAAACAGGCTGCTCTCGCTCTGAAACGCTCATTTTTCACATAAGCCACTTTTCAGCGCTAAAACAGCCTCCAATCGCTCTGAAACGCTCATTTTTGACATAAGCCACTTTTCAGCCTTAGGCGACTGTACAGTGCTAAAACAGCCTCCAATCGCTCTGAAAAGCTCATTTTTGACATAAGCCACTTTTCACCTTTAATGAATGAAATTCCAGGTAAAAACTCCTTTGCCATGAAGAAGATCCAAATTCATCCAGTTCAGGCTAGTAAACCTGGTTGAAAGACCTTTTTTCAGTGAAATGCAGCTTAGTGCAAAAACAGGCTGCTCTCGCTCTGAAACGCTCATTTTTCACATAAGCCACTTTTCAGCCTTAGGCGACTGTACAGTGCTAAAACAGCCTCCTCTCGCTCTGAAACGCTCATTTTTCACATAAGCCACTTTTCAGCCTTAGGCGACTGTACAGTGCTAAAACAGCCTCCTATCGCTCTGAAAAGCTCATTTTTCACATAAGCCACTTTTCACCTTTAATGAATGAAATTCCAGGTAAAAACTCCTTTGCCATGAAGAAGATCCAAATTCATCCAGTTCAGGCTAGTAAACCTGGTTGAAAGACCTTTTTTCAGTGAAATGCAGCTTAGTGCAAAAACAGGCTGCTCTCGCTCTGAAACGCTCATTTTTCACATAAGCCACTTTTCAGCCTTAGGCGACTGTACAGTGCTAAAACAGCCTCCTCTCGCTCTGAAACGCTCATTTTTCACATAAGCCACTTTTCAGCCTTAGGCGACTGTACAGTGCTAAAACAGCCTCCTATCGCTCTGAAACGCTCATTTTTGACATAACCCACTTTTCAGCCTTAATGAATTAAATTCCAGGTAAAAACTCCTTTGCCATGAAGAAGATCCAAATTCAACAAGTTCAGGCTAGTAAACCTGTTTGAAAGACCTTTTTTCAGTGAAATGCAGCTTAGTGCAAAAACAGGCTGCTCTCGCTCTGAAACGCTCATTTTTCACATAAGCCACTTTTCAGCGCTAAAACAGCCTCCAATCGCTCTGAAACGCTCATTTTTGACATAAGCCACTTTTCACCTTTAATGAATGAAATTCCAGGTAAAAACTCCTTTGCCATGAAGAAGATCCAAATTCATCCAGTTCAGGCTAGTAAACCTGGTTGAAAGACCTTTTTTCAGTGAAATGCAGCTTAGTGCAAAAACAGGCTGCTCTCGCTCTGAAACGCTCATTTTTCACATAAGCCACTTTTCAGCGCTAAAACAGCCTCCAATCGCTCTGAAACGCTCATTTTTGACATAAGCCACTTTTCACCTTTAATGAATGAAATTCCAGGTAAAAACTCCTTTGCCATGAAGAAGATCCAAATTCAACCAGTTCAGGCTAGTAAACCTGTTTGAAAGACCTTTTTTCAGTGAAATGCAGCTTAGTGCAAAAACAGGCTGCTCTCGCTCTGAAACGCTCATTTTTCACATAAGCCACTTTTCAGCGCTAAAACAGCCTCCAATCGCTCTGAAACGATCATTTTTGACATAAGCCACTTTTCATCTTTAATGAATGAAATTCCAGGTAAAAACTCCTTTGCCATGAAGAAGATCCAAATTCATGCAGTTCAGGCTAGTAAACCTGGTTGAAAGACCTTTTTTCAGTGAAATGCAGCTTAGTGCAAAAACAGCCTCCTCTCGCTCTGAAACGCTCATTTTTCACCTAAGCCACTTTTCAGCCTTAGGCGACTGTACAGTGCAAAAACAGCCTCCTCTCGCTCTGAAACGCTCATTTTTCACATAAGCCACTTTTCAGCCTTAGGCGACTGTACAGTGCTAAAACAGCCTCCAATCGCTCTGAAACGCTCATTTTTGACATAAGCCACTTTTCACCTTTAATGAATGAAATTCCAGGTAAAAACTCCTTTGCCATGAAGAAGATCCAAATTCAACCAGTTCAGGCTAGTAAACCTGTTTGAAAGACCTTTTTTCAGTGAAATGCAGCTTAGTGCAAAAACAGGCTGCTCTCGCTCTGAAACGCTCATTTTTCACATAAGCCACTTTTCAGCGCTAAAACAGCCTCCTCTCGCTCTGAAACGCTCATTTTTCACCTAAGCCACTTTTCAGCCTTAGGCGACTGTACAGTGCTAAAACAGCCTCCAATCGCTCTGAAACGCTCATTTTTGACATAAGCCACTTTTCACCTTTAATGAATGAAATTCCAGGTAAAAACTCCTTTGCCATGAAGAAGATCCAAATTCAACCAGTTCAGGCTAGTAAACCTGTTTGAAAGACCTTTTTTCAGTGAAATGCAGCTTAGTGCAAAAACAGGCTGCTCTCGCTCTGAAACGCTCATTTTTCACATAAGCCACTTTTCAGCGCTAAAACAGCCTCCAATCGCTCTGAAACGCTCATTTTTGACATAAGCCACTTTTCACCTTTAATGAATGAAATTCCAGGTAAAAACTCCTTTGCCATGAAGAAGATCCAAATTCATCCAGTTCAGGCTAGTAAACCTGGTTGAAAGACCTTTTTTCAGTGAAATGCAGCTTAGTGCAAAAACAGGCTGCTCTCGCTCTGAAACGCTCATTTTTCACATAAGCCACTTTTCAGCCTTAGGCGACTGTACAGTGCTAAAACAGCCTCCTCTCGCTCTGAAACGCTCATTTTTCACATAAGCCACTTTTCAGCCTTAGGCGACTGTACAGTGCTAAAACAGCCTCCTATCGCTCTGAAACGCTCATTTTTCACATAACCCACTTTTCAGCCTTAATGAATTAAATTCCAGGTAAAAACTCCTTTGCCATGAAGAAGATCCAAATTCAACAAGTTCAGGCTAGTAAACCTGTTTGAAAGACCTTTTTTCAGTGAAATGCAGCTTAGTGCAAAAACAGGCTGCTCTCGCTCTGAAACGCTCATTTTTCACATAAGCCACTTTTCAGCGCTAAAACAGCCTCCAATCGCTCTGAAACGCTCATTTTTGACATAAGCCACTTTTCAGCCTTAGGCGACTGTACAGTGCTAAAACAGCCTCCAATCGCTCTGAAACGCTCATTTTTGACATAAGCCACTTTTCACCTTTAATGAATGAAATTCCAGGTAAAAACTCCTTTGCCATGAAGAAGATCCAAATTCAACCAGTTCAGGCTAGTAAATCTGTTTGAAAGACCTTTTTTCAGTGAAATGCAGCTTAGTGCAAAAACAGGCTGCTCTCGCTCTGAAACGCTCATTTTTCACATAAGCCACTTTTCACCTTTAATGAATGAAATTCCAGGTAAAAACTCCTTTGCCATGAAGAAGATCCAAATTCATCCAGTTCAGGCTAGTAAACCTGGTTGAAAGACCTTTTTTCAGTGAAATGCAGCTTAGTGCAAAAACAGGCTGCTCTCGCTCTGAAACGCTCATCTTTCACATAAGCCACTTTTCAGCCTTAGGCGACTGTACAGTGCTAAAACAGCCTCCTCTCGCTCTGAAACGCTCATTTTTCACATAAGCCACTTTTCAGCCTTAGGCGACTGTACAGTGCTAAAACAGCCTCCTCTCGCTCTGAAACGCTCATTTTTCACATAAGCCACTTTTCAGCCTTAGGCGACTGTACAGTGCTAAAACAGCCTCCTATCGCTCTGAAACGCTCATTTTTCACATAACCCACTTTTCAGCCTTAATGAATTAAATTCCAGGTAAAAACTCCTTTGCCATGAAGAAGATCCAAATTCAACAAGTTCAGGCTAGTAAACCTGTTTGAAAGAGCTTTTTTCAGTGAAATGCAGCTTAGTGCAAAAACAGGCTGCTCTCGCTCTGAAACGCTCATTTTTCACATAAGCCACTTTTCAGCGCTAAAACAGCCTCCAATCGCTCTGAAACGCTCATTTTTGACATAAGCCACTTTTCACCTTTAATGAATGAAATTCCAGGTAAAAACTCCTTTGCCATGAAGAAGATCCAAATTCAACCAGTTCAGGCTAGTAAACCTGTTTGAAAGACCTTTTTTCAGTGAAATGCAGCTTAGTGCAAAAACAGGCTGCTCTCGCTCTGAAACGCTCATTTTTCACATAAGCCACTTTTCAGCGCTAAAACAGCCTCCAATCGCTCTGAAACGCTCATTTTTGACATAAGCCACTTTTCACCTTTAATGAATGAAATTCCAGGTAAAAACTCCTTTGCCATGAAGAAGATCCAAATTCATCCAGTTCAGGCTAGTAAACCTGGTTGAAAGACCTTTTTTCAGTGAAATGCAGCTTAGTGCAAAAACAGGCTGCTCTCGCTCTGAAACGCTCATTTTTCACATAAGCCACTTTTCAGCCTTAGGCGACTGTACAGTGCTAAAACAGCCTCCTCTCGCTCTGAAACGCTCATTTTTCACATAAGCCACTTTTCAGCCTTAGGCGACTGTACAGTGCTAAAACAGCCTCCTATCGCTCTGAAACGCTCATTTTTCACATAAGCCACTTTTCAGCGCTAAAACAGCCTCCAATCGCTCTGAAACGCTCATTTTTGACATAAGCCACTTTTCAGCCTTAGGCGACTGTACAGTGCTAAAACAGCCTCCAATCGCTCTGAAACGCTCATTTTTGACATAAGCCACTTTTCACCTTTAATGAATGAAATTCCAGGTAAAAACTCCTTTGCCATGAAGAAGATCCAAATTCAACCAGTTCAGGCTAGTAAATCTGTTTGAAAGACCTTTTTTCAGTGAAATGCAGCTTAGTGCAAAAACAGGCTGCTCTCGCTCTGAAACGCTCATTTTTCACATAAGCCACTTTTCACCTTTAATGAATGAAATTCCAGGTAAAAACTCCTTTGCCATGAAGAAGATCCAAATTCATCCAGTTCAGGCTAGTAAACCTGGTTGAAAGACCTTTTTTCAGTGAAATGCAGCTTAGTGCAAAAACAGGCTGCTCTCGCTCTGAAACGCTCATCTTTCACATAAGCCACTTTTCAGCCTTAGGCGACTGTACAGTGCTAAAACAGCCTCCTCTCGCTCTGAAACGCTCATTTTTCACATAAGCCACTTTTCAGCCTTAGGCGACTGTACAGTGCTAAAACAGCCTCCTCTCGCTCTGAAACGCTCATTTTTCACATAAGCCACTTTTCAGCCTTAGGCGACTGTACAGTGCTAAAACAGCCTCCTATCGCTCTGAAACGCTCATTTTTCACATAACCCACTTTTCAGCCTTAATGAATTAAATTCCAGGTAAAAACTCCTTTGCCATGAAGAAGATCCAAATTCAACAAGTTCAGGCTAGTAAACCTGTTTGAAAGACCTTTTTTCAGTGAAATGCAGCTTAGTGCAAAAACAGGCTGCTCTCGCTCTGAAACGCTCATTTTTCACATAAGCCACTTTTCAGCGCTAAAACAGCCTCCAATCGCTCTGAAACGCTCATTTTTGACATAAGCCACTTTTCAGCCTTAGGCGACTGTACAGTGCTAAAACAGCCTCCAATCGCTCTGAAACGCTCATTTTTGACATAAGCCACTTTTCACCTTTAATGAATGAAATTCCAGGTAAAAACTCCTTTGCCATGAAGAAGATCCAAATTCAACCAGTTCAGGCTAGTAAACCTGTTTGAAAGACCTTTTTTCAGTGAAATGCAGCTTAGTGCAAAAACAGGCTGCTCTCGCTCTGAAACGCTCATTTTTCACATAAGCCACTTTTCAGCCTTAGGCGACTGTACAGTGCTAAAACAGCCTCCTATCGCTCTGAAACGCTCATTTTTGACATAACCCACTTTTCAGCCTTAATGAATTAAATTCCAGGTAAAAACTCCTTTGCCATGAAGAAGATCCAAATTCAACAAGTTCAGGCTAGTAAACCTGTTTGAAAGACCTTTTTTCAGTGAAATGCAGCTTAGTGCAAAAACAGGCTGCTCTCGCTCTGAAACGCTCATTTTTCACATAAGCCACTTTTCAGCGCTAAAACAGCCTCCAATCGCTCTGAAACGCTCATTTTTGACATAAGCCACTTTTCAGCCTTAGGCGACTGTACAGTGCTAAAACAGCCTCCAATCGCTCTGAAACGCTCATTTTTGACATAAGCCACTTTTCAGCCTTAGGCGACTGTACAGTGCTAAAACAGCCTCCAATCGCTCTGAAACGCTCATTTTTGACATAAGCCACTTTTCACCTTTAATGAATGAAATTCCAGGTAAAAACTCCTTTGCCATGAAGAAGATCCAAATTCAACCAGTTCAGGCTAGTAAACCTGTTTGAAAGACCTTTTTTCAGTGAAATGCAGCTTAGTGCAAAAACAGGCTGCTCTCGCTCTGAAACGCTCATTTTTCACATAAGCCACTTTTCAGCGCTAAAACAGCCTCCAATCGCTCTGAAACGCTCATTTTTGACATAAGCCACTTTTCAGCCTTAGGCGACTGTACAGTGCTAAAACAGCCTCCAATCGCTCTGAAACGCTCATTTTTGACATAAGCCACTTTTCACCTTTAATGAATGAAATTCCAGGTAAAAACTCCTTTGCCATGAAGAAGATCCAAATTCAACCAGTTCAGGCTAGTAAACCTGTTTGAAAGACCTTTTTTCAGTGAAATGCAGCTTAGTGCAAAAACAGGCTGCTCTCGCTCTGAAACGCTCATTTTTCACATAAGCCACTTTTCAGCGCTAAAACAGCCTCCAATCGCTCTGAAACGCTCATTTTTGACATAAGCCACTTTTCAGCCTTAGGCGACTGTACAGTGCTAAAACAGCCTCCAATCGCTCTGAAAAGCTCATTTTTGACATAAGCCACTTTTCACCTTTAATGAATGAAATTCCAGGTAAAAACTCCTTTGCCATGAAGAAGATCCAAATTCATCCAGTTCAGGCTAGTAAACCTGGTTGAAAGACCTTTTTTCAGTGAAATGCAGCTTAGTGCAAAAACAGGCTGCTCTCGCTCTGAAACGCTCATTTTTCACATAAGCCACTTTTCAGCCTTAGGCGACTGTACAGTGCTAAAACAGCCTCCTCTCGCTCTGAAACGCTCATTTTTGACATAAGCCACTTTTCACCTTTAATGAATGAAATTCCAGGTAAAAACTCCTTTGCCATGAAGAAGATCCAAATTCATCCAGTTCAGGCTAGTAAACCTGGTTGAAAGACCTTTTTTCAGTGAAATGCAGCTTAGTGCAAAAACAGGCTGCTCTCGCTCTGAAACGCTCATTTTTCACATAAGCCACTTTTCAGCCTTAGGCGACTGTACAGTGCTAAAACAGCCTCCTCTCGCTCTGAAACGCTCATTTTTCACATAAGCCACTTTTCAGCCTTAGGCGACTGTACAGTGCTAAAACAGCCTCCTATCGCTCTGAAACGCTCATTTTTCACATAACCCACTTTTCAGCCTTAATGAATTAAATTCCAGGTAAAAACTCCTTTGCCATGAAGAAGATCCAAATTCAACAAGTTCAGGCTAGTAAACCTGTTTGAAAGACCTTTTTTCAGTGAAATGCAGCTTAGTGCAAAAACAGGCTGCTCTCGCTCTGAAACGCTCATTTTTCACATAAGCCACTTTTCAGCGCTAAAACAGCCTCCAATCGCTCTGAAACGCTCATTTTTGACATAAGCCACTTTTCACCTTTAATGAATGAAATTCCAGGTAAAAACTCCTTTGCCATGAAGAAGATCCAAATTCATGCAGTTCAGACTAGTAAACCTGGTTGAAAGACCTTTTTTCAGTGAAATGCAGCTTAGTGCAAAAACAGCCTCCTCTCGCTCTGAAACGCTCATTTTTCACATAAGCCACTTTTCAGCCTTAGGCGACTGTACAGTGCTAAAACAGCCTCCTCTCGCTCTGAAACGCTAATTTTTCACATAAGCCACTTTTCAGCCTTAGGCGACTGTACAGTGCTAAAACAGCCTCCTATCGCTCTGAAACGCTCATTTTTGACATAACCCACTTTTCAGCCTTAATGAATGAAATTCCAGGTAAAAACTCATTTGCCATGAAGAAGATCCAAATTCAACCAGTTCAGGCTAGTAAACCTGTTTGAAAGACCTTTTTTCAGTGAAATGCAGCTTAGTGCAAAAACAGGCTGCTCTCGCTCTGAAACGCTCATTTTTCACATAAGCCACTTTTCAGCGCTAAAACAGCCTCCAATCGCTCTGAAACGCTCATTTTTGACATAAGCCACTTTTCAGCCTTAGGCGACTGTACAGTGCTAAAACAGCCTCCAATCGCTCTGAAACGCTCATTTTTGACATAAGCCACTTTTCACCTTTAATGAATGAAATTCCAGGTAAAAACTCCTTTGCCATGAAGAAGATCCAAATTCAACCAGTTCAGGCTAGTAAATCTGTTTGAAAGACCTTTTTTCAGTGAAATGCAGCTTAGTGCAAAAACAGGCTGCTCTCGCTCTGAAACGCTCATTTTTCACATAAGCCACTTTTCACCTTTAATGAATGAAATTCCAGGTAAAAACTCCTTTGCCATGAAGAAGATCCAAATTCATCCAGTTCAGGCTAGTAAACCTGGTTGAAAGACCTTTTTTCAGTGAAATGCAGCTTAGTGCAAAAACAGGCTGCTCTCGCTCTGAAACGCTCATCTTTCACATAAGCCACTTTTCAGCCTTAGGCGACTGTACAGTGCTAAAACAGCCTCCTCTCGCTCTGAAACGCTCATTTTTCACATAAGCCACTTTTCAGCCTTAGGCGACTGTACAGTGCTAAAACAGCCTCCTCTCGCTCTGAAACGCTCATTTTTCACATAAGCCACTTTTCAGCCTTAGGCGACTGTACAGTGCTAAAACAGCCTCCTATCGCTCTGAAACGCTCATTTTTCACATAACCCACTTTTCAGCCTTAATGAATTAAATTCCAGGTAAAAACTCCTTTGCCATGAAGAAGATCCAAATTCAACAAGTTCAGGCTAGTAAACCTGTTTGAAAGACCTTTTTTCAGTGAAATGCAGCTTAGTGCAAAAACAGGCTGCTCTCGCTCTGAAACGCTCATTTTTCACATAAGCCACTTTTCAGCGCTAAAACAGCCTCCAATCGCTCTGAAACGCTCATTTTTGACATAAGCCACTTTTCAGCCTTAGGCGACTGTACAGTGCTAAAACAGCCTCCAATCGCTCTGAAACGCTCATTTTTGACATAAGCCACTTTTCACCTTTAATGAATGAAATTCCAGGTAAAAACTCCTTTGCCATGAAGAAGATCCCAAATTCAACCAGTTCAGGCTAGTAAACCTGTTTGAAAGACCTTTTTTCAGTGAAATGCAGCTTAGTGCAAAAACAGGCTGCTCTCGCTCTGAAACGCTCATTTTCACATAAGCCACTTTTCAGCCTTAGGCGACTGTACAGTGCTAAAACAGCCTCCTATCGCTCTGAAACGCTCATTTTTGACATAACCCACTTTTCAGCCTTAATGAATTAAATTCCAGGTAAAAACTCCTTTGCCATGAAGAAGATCCAAATTCAACAAGTTCAGGCTAGTAAACCTGTTTGAAAGACCTTTTTTCAGTGAAATGCAGCTTAGTGCAAAAACAGGCTGCTCTCGCTCTGAAACGCTCATTTTTCACATAAGCCACTTTTCAGCGCTAAAACAGCCTCCAATCGCTCTGAAACGCTCATTTTTGACATAAGCCACTTTTCAGCCTTAGGCGACTGTACAGTGCTAAAACAGCCTCCAATCGCTCTGAAACGCTCATTTTTGACATAAGCCACTTTTCAGCCTTAGGCGACTGTACAGTGCTAAAACAGCCTCCAATCGCTCTGAAACGCTCATTTTTGACATAAGCCACTTTTCACCTTTAATGAATGAAATTCCAGGTAAAAACTCCTTTGCCATGAAGAAGATCCAAATTCAACCAGTTCAGGCTAGTAAACCTGTTTGAAAGACCTTTTTTCAGTGAAATGCAGCTTAGTGCAAAAACAGGCTGCTCTCGCTCTGAAACGCTCATTTTTCACATAAGCCACTTTTCAGCGCTAAAACAGCCTCCAATCGCTCTGAAACGCTCATTTTTGACATAAGCCACTTTTCAGCCTTAGGCGACTGTACAGTGCTAAAACAGCCTCCAATCGCTCTGAAAAGCTCATTTTTGACATAAGCCACTTTTCACCTTTAATGAATGAAATTCCAGGTAAAAACTCCTTTGCCATGAAGAAGATCCAAATTCATCCAGTTCAGGCTAGTAAACCTGGTTGAAAGACCTTTTTTCAGTGAAATGCAGCTTAGTGCAAAAACAGGCTGCTCTCGCTCTGAAACGCTCATTTTTCACATAAGCCACTTTTCAGCCTTAGGCGACTGTACAGTGCTAAAACAGCCTCCTCTCGCTCTGAAACGCTCATTTTTCACATAAGCCACTTTTCAGCCTTAGGCGACTGTACAGTGCTAAAACAGCCTCCTCTCGCTCTGAAACGCTCATTTTTCACATAAGCCACTTTTCAGCCTTAGGCGACTGTACAGTGCTAAAACAGCCTCCTATCGCTCTGAAACGCTCATTTTTCACATAACCCACTTTTCAGCCTTAATGAATTAAATTCCAGGTAAAAACTCCTTTGCCATGAAGAAGATCCAAATTCAACAAGTTCAGGCTAGTAAACCTGTTTGAAAGACCTTTTTTCAGTGAAATGCAGCTTAGTGCAAAAACAGGCTGCTCTCGCTCTGAAACGCTCATTTTTCACATAAGCCACTTTTCAGCGCTAAAACAGCCTCCTCTCGCTCTGAAACGCTCATTTTTCACATAAGCCACTTTTCAGCCTTAGGCGACTGTACAGTGCTAAAACAGCCTCCAATCGCTCTGAAACGCTCATTTTTGACATAAGCCACTTTTCACCTTTAATGAATGAAATTCCAGGTAAAAACTCCTTTGCCATGAAGAAGATCCAAATTCATGCAGTTCAGGCTAGTAAACCTGGTTGAAAGACCTTTTTTCAGTGAAATGCAGCTTAGTGCAAAAACAGCCTCCTCTCGCTCTGAAACGCTCATTTTTCACATAAGCCACTTTTCAGCCTTAGGCGACTGTACAGTGCTAAAACAGCCTCCTCTCGCTCTGAAACGCTCATTTTTGACATAACCCACTTTTCAGCCTTAATGAATGAAATTCCAGGTAAAAACTCATTTGCCATGAAGAAGATCCAAATTCAACCAGTTCAGGCTAGTAAACCTGTTTGAAAGACCTTTTTTCAGTGAAATGCAGCTTAGTGCAAAAACAGGCTGCTCTCGCTCTGAAACGCTCATTTTTCACATAAGCCACTTTTCAGCGCTAAAACAGCCTCCAATCGCTCTGAAACGCTCATTTTTGACATAAGCCACTTTTCAGCCTTAGGCGACTGTACAGTGCTAAAACAGCCTCCAATCGCTCTGAAACGCTCATTTTTGACATAAGCCACTTTTCACCTTTAATGAATGAAATTCCAGGTAAAAACTCCTTTGCCATGAAGAAGATCCAAATTCAACCAGTTCAGGCTAGTAAACCTGTTTGAAAGACCTTTTTTCAGTGAAATGCAGCTTAGTGCAAAAACAGGCTGCTCTCGCTCTGAAACGCTCATTTTTCACATAAGCCACTTTTCAGCGCTAAAACAGCCTCCAATCGCTCTGAAACGCTCATTTTTGACATAAGCCACTTTTCAGCCTTAGGCGACTGTACAGTGCTAAAACAGCCTCCAATCGCTCTGAAAAGCTCATTTTTGACATAAGCCACTTTTCACCTTTAATGAATGAAATTCCAGGTAAAAACTCCTTTGCCATGAAGAAGATCCAAATTCATCCAGTTCAGGCTAGTAAACCTGGTTGAAAGACCTTTTTTCAGTGAAATGCAGCTTAGTGCAAAAACAGGCTGCTCTCGCTCTGAAACGCTCATTTTTCACATAAGCCACTTTTCAGCCTTAGGCGACTGTACAGTGCTAAAACAGCCTCCTCTCGCTCTGAAACGCTCATTTTTCACATAAGCCACTTTTCAGCCTTAGGCGACTGTACAGTGCTAAAACAGCCTCCTATCGCTCTGAAAAGCTCATTTTTCACATAAGCCACTTTTCACCTTTAATGAATGAAATTCCAGGTAAAAACTCCTTTGCCATGAAGAAGATCCAAATTCAACCAGTTCAGGCTAGTAAACCTGTTTGAAAGACCTTTTTTCAGTGAAATGCAGCTTAGTGCAAAAACAGGCTGCTCTCGCTCTGAAACGCTCATTTTTCACATAAGCCACTTTTCAGCGCTAAAACAGCCTCCAATCGCTCTGAAACGCTCATTTTTGACATAAGCCACTTTTCACCTTTAATGAATGAAATTCCAGGTAAAAACTCCTTTGCCATGAAGAAGATCCAAATTCAACCAGTTCAGGCTAGTAAACCTGTTTGAAAGACCTTTTTTCAGTGAAATGCAGCTTAGTGCAAAAACAGGCTGCTCTCGCTCTGAAACGCTCATTTTTCACATAAGCCACTTTTCAGCGCTAAAACAGCCTCCAATCGCTCTGAAACGCTCATTTTTGACATAAGCCACTTTTCACCTTTAATGAATGAAATTCCAGGTAAAAACTCCTTTGCCATGAAGAAGATCCAAATTCATCCAGTTCAGGCTAGTAAACCTGGTTGAAAGACCTTTTTTCAGTGAAATGCAGCTTAGTGCAAAAACAGGCTGCTCTCGCTCTGAAACGCTCATTTTTCACATAAGCCACTTTTCAGCCTTAGGCGACTGTACAGTGCTAAAACAGCCTCCTCTCGCTCTGAAACGCTCATTTTTCACATAAGCCACTTTTCAGCCTTAGGCGACTGTACAGTGCTAAAACAGCCTCCTATCGCTCTGAAAAGCTCATTTTTCACATAAGCCACTTTTCACCTTTAATGAATGAAATTCCAGGTAAAAACTCCTTTGCCATGAAGAAGATCCAAATTCAACCAGTTCAGGCTAGTAAACCTGTTTGAAAGACCTTTTTTCAGTGAAATGCAGCTTAGTGCAAAAACAGGCTGCTCTCGCTCTGAAACGCTCATTTTTCACATAAGCCACTTTTCAGCGCTAAAACAGCCTCCTCTCGCTCTGAAACGCTCATTTTTCACATAAGCCACTTTTCAGCCTTAGGCGACTGTACAGTGCTAAAACAGCCTCCAATCGCTCTGAAACGCTCATTTTTGACATAAGCCACTTTTCACCTTTAATGAATGAAATTCCAGGTAAAAACTCCTTTGCCATGAAGAAGATCCAAATTCATCCAGTTCAGGCTAGTAAACCTGGTTGAAAGACCTTTTTTCAGTGAAATGCAGCTTAGTGCAAAAACAGGCTGCTCTCGCTCTGAAACGCTCATTTTTCACATAAGCCACTTTTCAGCCTTAGGCGACTGTACAGTGCTAAAACAGCCTCCTATCGCTCTGAAAAGCTCATTTTTCACATAAGCCACTTTTCACCTTTAATGAATGAAATTCCAGGTAAAAACTCCTTTGCCATGAAGAAGATCCAAATTCAACCAGTTCAGGCTAGTAAACCTGTTTGAAAGACCTTTTTTCAGTGAAATGCAGCTTAGTGCAAAAACAGGCTGCTCTCGCTCTGAAACGCTCATTTTTCACATAAGCCACTTTTCAGCGCTAAAACAGCCTCCAATCGCTCTGAAACGCTCATTTTTGACATAAGCCACTTTTCACCTTTAATGAATGAAATTCCAGGTAAAAACTCCTTTGCCATGAAGAAGATCCAAATTCAACCAGTTCAGGCTAGTAAACCTGTTTGAAAGACCTTTTTTCAGTGAAATGCAGCTTAGTGCAAAAACAGGCTGCTCTCGCTCTGAAACGCTCATTTTTCACATAAGCCACTTTTCAGCGCTAAAACAGCCTCCAATCGCTCTGAAACGCTCATTTTTGACATAAGCCACTTTTCACCTTTAATGAATGAAATTCCAGGTAAAAACTCCTTTGCCATGAAGAAGATCCAAATTCATGCAGTTCAGGCTAGTAAACCTGGTTGAAAGACCTTTTTTCAGTGAAATGCAGCTTAGTGCAAAAACAGCCTCCTCTCGCTCTGAAACGCTCATTTTTCACATAAGCCACTTTTCAGCCTTAGGCGACTGTACAGTGCTAAAACAGCCTCCTCTCGCTCTGAAACGCTAATTTTTCACATAAGCCACTTTTCAGCCTTAGGCGACTGTACAGTGCTAAAACAGCCTCCTATCGCTCTGAAACGCTCATTTTTGACATAACCCACTTTTCAGCCTTAATGAATGAAATTCCAGGTAAAAACTCATTTGCCATGAAGAAGATCCAAATTCAACCAGTTCAGGCTAGTAAACCTGTTTGAAAGACCTTTTTTCAGTGAAATGCAGCTTAGTGCAAAAACAGGCTGCTCTCGCTCTGAAACGCTCATTTTTCACATAAGCCACTTTTCAGCGCTAAAACAGCCTCCAATCGCTCTGAAACGCTCATTTTTGACATAAGCCACTTTTCAGCCTTAGGCGACTGTACAGTGCTAAAACAGCCTCCAATCGCTCTGAAACGCTCATTTTTGACATAAGCCACTTTTCACCTTTAATGAATGAAATTCCATGTAAAAACTCCTTTGCCATGAAGAAGATCCAAATTCAACCAGTTCAGGCTAGTAAACCTGTTTGAAAGACCTTTTTTCAGTGAAATGCAGCTTAGTGCAAAAACAGGCTGCTCTCGCTCTGAAACGCTCATTTTTCACATAAGCCACTTTTCAGCCTTAGGCGACTGTACAGTGCTAAAACAGCCTCCTATCGCTCTGAAACGCTCATTTTTGACATAACCCACTTTTCAGCCTTAATGAATTAAATTCCAGGTAAAAACTCCTTTGCCATGAAGAAGATCCAAATTCAACAAGTTCAGGCTAGTAAACCTGTTTGAAAGACCTTTTTTCAGTGAAATGCAGCTTAGTGCAAAAACAGGCTGCTCTCGCTCTGAAACGCTCATTTTTCACATAAGCCACTTTTCAGCGCTAAAACAGCCTCCAATCGCTCTGAAACGCTCATTTTTGACATAAGCCACTTTTCAGCCTTAGGCGACTGTACAGTGCTAAAACAGCCTCCAATCGCTCTGAAACGCTCATTTTTGACATAAGCCACTTTTCAGCCTTAGGCGACTGTACAGTGCTAAAACAGCCTCCAATCGCTCTGAAACGCTCATTTTTGACATAAGCCACTTTTCACCTTTAATGAATGAAATTCCAGGTAAAAACTCCTTTGCCATGAAGAAGATCCAAATTCAACCAGTTCAGGCTAGTAAACCTGTTTGAAAGACCTTTTTTCAGTGAAATGCAGCTTAGTGCAAAAACAGGCTGCTCTCGCTCTGAAACGCTCATTTTTCACATAAGCCACTTTTCAGCGCTAAAACAGCCTCCAATCGCTCTGAAACGCTCATTTTTGACATAAGCCACTTTTCAGCCTTAGGCGACTGTACAGTGCTAAAACAGCCTCCAATCGCTCTGAAAAGCTCATTTTTGACATAAGCCACTTTTCACCTTTAATGAATGAAATTCCAGGTAAAAACTCCTTTGCCATGAAGAAGATCCAAATTCATCCAGTTCAGGCTAGTAAACCTGGTTGAAAGACCTTTTTTCAGTGAAATGCAGCTTAGTGCAAAAACAGGCTGCTCTCGCTCTGAAACGCTCATTTTTCACATAAGCCACTTTTCAGCCTTAGGCGACTGTACAGTGCTAAAACAGCCTCCTCTCGCTCTGAAACGCTCATTTTTCACATAAGCCACTTTTCAGCCTTAGGCGACTGTACAGTGCTAAAACAGCCTCCTCTCGCTCTGAAACGCTCATTTTTCACATAAGCCACTTTTCAGCCTTAGGCGACTGTACAGTGCTAAAACAGCCTCCTATCGCTCTGAAAAGCTCATTTTTCACATAAGCCACTTTTCACCTTTAATGAATGAAATTCCAGGTAAAAACTCCTTTGCCATGAAGAAGATCCAAATTCAACCAGTTCAGGCTAGTAAACCTGTTTGAAAGACCTTTTTTCAGTGAAATGCAGCTTAGTGCAAAAACAGGCTGCTCTCGCTCTGAAACGCTCATTTTTCACATAAGCCACTTTTCAGCGCTAAAACAGCCTCCAATCGCTCTGAAACGCTCATTTTTGACATAAGCCACTTTTCACCTTTAATGAATGAAATTCCAGGTAAAAACTCCTTTGCCATGAAGAAGATCCAAATTCAACCAGTTCAGGCTAGTAAACCTGTTTGAAAGACCTTTTTTCAGTGAAATGCAGCTTAGTGCAAAAACAGGCTGCTCTCGCTCTGAAACGCTCATTTTTGACATAAGCCACTTTTCACCTTTAATGAATGAAATTCCAGGTAAAAACTCCTTTGCCATGAAGAAGATCCAAATTCATGCAGTTCAGGCTAGTAAACCTGGTTGAAAGACCTTTTTTCAGTGAAATGCAGCTTAGTGCAAAAACAGCCTCCTCTCGCTCTGAAACGCTCATTTTTCACATAAGCCACTTTTCAGCCTTAGGCGACTGTACAGTGCTAAAACAGCCTCCTCTCGCTCTGAAACGCTCATTTTTCACATAAGCCACTTTTCAGCCTTAGGCGACTGTACAGTGCTAAAACAGCCTCCTATCGCTCTGAAACGCTCATTTTTGACATAACCCACTTTTCAGCCTTAATGAATTAAATTCCAGGTAAAAACTCATTTGCCATGAAGAAGATCCAAATTCAACCAGTTCAGGCTAGTAAACCTGTTTGAAAGACCTTTTTTCAGTGAAATGCAGCTTAGTGCAAAAACAGGCTGCTCTCGCTCTGAAACGCTCATTTTTCACATAAGCCACTTTTCACCTTTAATGAATGAAATTCCAGGTAAAAACTCCTTTGCCATGAAGAAGATCCAAATTCATCCAGTTCAGGCTAGTAAACCTGGTTGAAAGACCTTTTTTCAGTGAAATGCAGCTTAGTGCAAAAACAGGCTGCTCTCGCTCTGAAACGCTCATCTTTCACATAAGCCACTTTTCAGCCTTAGGCGACTGTACAGTGCTAAAACAGCCTCCTCTCGCTCTGAAACGCTCATTTTTCACATAAGCCACTTTTCAGCCTTAGGCGACTGTACAGTGCTAAAACAGCCTCCTCTCGCTCTGAAACGCTCATTTTTCACATAAGCCACTTTTCAGCCTTAGGCGACTGTACAGTGCTAAAACAGCCTCCTATCGCTCTGAAACGCTCATTTTTCACATAACCCACTTTTCAGCCTTAATGAATTAAATTCCAGGTAAAAACTCCTTTGCCATGAAGAAGATCCAAATTCAACAAGTTCAGGCAAGTAAACCTGTTTGAAAGACCTTTTTTCAGTGAAATGCAGCTTAGTGCAAAAACAGGCTGCTCTCGCTCTGAAACGCTCATTTTTCACATAAGCCACTTTTCAGCGCTAAAACAGCCTCCAATCGCTCTGAAACGCTCATTTTTGACATAAGCCACTTTTCAGCCTTAGGCGACTGTACAGTGCTAAAACAGCCTCCAATCGCTCTGAAACGCTCATTTTTGACATAAGCCACTTTTCACCTTTAATGAATGAAATTCCAGGTAAAAACTCCTTTGCCATGAAGAAGATCCAAATTCAACCAGTTCAGGCTAGTAAACCTGTTTGAAAGACCTTTTTTCAGTGAAATGCAGCTTAGTGCAAAAACAGGCTGCTCTCGCTCTGAAACGCTCATTTTTCACATAAGCCACTTTTCAGCGCTAAAACAGCCTCCAATCGCTCTGAAACGCTCATTTTTGACATAAGCCACTTTTCACCTTTAATTAATGAAATTCCAGGTAAAAACTCCTTTGCCATGAAGAAGATCCAAATTCAACCAGTTCAGGCTAGTAAACCTGTTTGAAAGACCTTTTTTCAGTGAAATGCAGCTTAGTGCAAAAGCAGGCTGCTCTCGCTCTGAAACGCTCATTTTTCACATAAGCCACTTTTCAGCGCTAAAACAGCCTCCAATCGCTCTGAAACGCTCATTTTTGACATTAGCCACTTTTCACCTTTAATGAATGAAATTCCAGGTAAAAACTCCTTTGCCATGAAGAAGATCCAAATTCATGCAGTTCAGGCTAGTAAACCTGGTTGAAAGACCTTTTTTCAGTGAAATGCAGCTTAGTGCAAAAACAGCCTCCTCTCGCTCTGAAACGCTCATTTTTCACATAAGCCACTTTTCAGCCTTAGGCGACTGTACAGTGCTAAAACAGCCTCCTATCGCTCTGAAACGCTCATTTTTGACATAACCCACTTTTCAGCCTTAATGAATTAAATTCCAGGTAAAAACTCCTTTGCCATGAAGAAGATCCAAATTCATGCAGTTCAGGCTAGTAAACCTGGTTGAAAGACCTTTTTTCAGTGAAATGCAGCTTAGTGCAAAAACAGCCTCCTCTCGCTCTGAAACGCTCATTTTTCACATAAGCCACTTTTCAGCGCTAAAACAGCCTCCAATCGCTCTGAAACGCTCATTTTTGACATAAGCCACTTTTCACCTTTAATGAATGAAATTCCAGGTAAAAACTCCTTTGCCATGAAGAAGATCCAAATTCAACCAGTTCAGGCTAGTAAACCTGTTTGAAAGACCTTTTTTCAGTGAAATGCAGCTTAGTGCAAAAACAGGCTGCTCTCGCTCTGAAACGCTCATTTTTCACATAAGCCACTTTTCAGCGCTAAAACAGCCTCCAATCGCTCTGAAACGCTCATTTTTGACATAAGCCACTTTTCACCTTTAATGAATGAAATTCCAGGTAAAAACTCCTTTGCCATGAAGAAGATCCAAATTCATGCAGTTCAGGCTAGTAAACCTGGTTGAAAGACCTTTTTTCAGTGAAATGCAGCTTAGTGCAAAAACAGCCTCCTCTCGCTCTGAAACGCTCATTTTTCACATAAGCCACTTTTCAGCCTTAGGCGACTGTACAGTGCAAAAACAGCCTCCTCTCGCTCTGAAACGCTCATTTTTCACATAAGCCACTTTTCAGCCTTAGGCGACTGTACAGTGCTAAAACAGCCTCCTCTCGCTCTGAAACGCTCATTTTTCACATAACCCACTTTTCAGCCTTAATGAATTAAATTCCAGGTAAAAACTCCTTTGCCATGAAGAAGATCCAAATTCAACCAGTTCAGGCTAGTAAACCTGTTTGAAAGACCTTTTTTCAGTGAAATGCAGCTTAGTGCAAAAACAGGCTGCTCTCGCTCTGAAACGCTCATTTTTCACATAAGCCACTTTTCAGCGCTAAAACAGCCTCCAATCGCTCTGAAACGCTCATTTTTGACATAAGCCACTTTTCACCTTTAATGAATGAAATTCCAGGTAAAAACTCCTTTGCCATGAAGAAGATCCAAATTCATCCAGTTCAGGCTAGTAAACCTGGTTGAAAGACCTTTTTTCAGTGAAATGCAGCTTAGTGCAAAAACAGGCTGCTCTCGCTCTGAAACGCTCATTTTTCACATAAGCCACTTTTCAGCCTTAGGCGACTGTACAGTGCTAAAACAGCCTCCTCTCGCTCTGAAACGCTCATTTTTCACATAAGCCACTTTTCAGCCTTAGGCGACTGTACAGTGCTAAAACAGCCTCCTCTCGCTCTGAAACGCTCATTTTTCACATAAGCCACTTTTCAGCCTTAGGCGACTGTACAGTGCTAAAACAGCCTCCTATCGCTCTGAAACGCTCATTTTTCACATAACCCACTTTTCAGCCTTAATGAATTAAATTCCAGGTAAAAACTCCTTTGCCATGAAGAAGAGCCAAATTCAACAAGTTCAGGCTAGTAAACCTGTTTGAAAGACCTTTTTTCAGTGAAATGCAGCTTAGTGCAAAAACAGGCTGCTCTCGCTCTGAAACGCTCATTTTTCACATAAGCCACTTTTCAGCCTTAGGCGACTGTACAGTGCTAAAACAGCCTCCAATCGCTCAGAAACGCTCATTTTTGACATAAGCCACTTTTCACCTTTAATGAATGAAATTCCAGGTAAAAACTCCTTTGCCATGAAGAAGATCCAAATTCAACCAGTTCAGGCTAGTAAACCTGTTTGAAAGACCTTTTTTCAGTGAAATGCAGCTTAGTGCAAAAACAGCCTCCTCTCGCTCTGAAACGCTCATTTTTCACATAAGCCACTTTTCAGCCTTAGGCGACTGTACAGTGCTAAAACAGCCTCCTATCGCTCTGAAACGCTCATTTTTGACATAACCCACTTTTCAGCCTTAATGAATTAAATTCCAGGTAAAAACTCCTTTGCCATGAAGAAGATCCAAATTCAACAAGTTCAGGCTAGTAAACCTGTTTGAAAGACCTTTTTTCAGTGAAATGCAGCTTAGTGCAAAAACAGGCTGCTCTCGCTCTGAAACGCTCATTTTTCACATAAGCCACTTTTCAGCGCTAAAACAGCCTCCAATCGCTCTGAAACGCTCATTTTTGACATAAGCCACTTTTCAGCCTTAGGCGACTGTACAGTGCTAAAACAGCCTCCAATCGCTCTGAAACGCTCATTTTTGACATAAGCCACTTTTCACCTTTAATGAATGAAATTCCAGGTAAAAACTCCTTTGCCATGAAGAAGATCCAAATTCAACCAGTTCAGGCTAGTAAACCTGTTTGAAAGACCTTTTTTCAGTGAAATGCAGCTTAGTGCAAAAACAGGCTGCTCTCGCTCTGAAACGCTCATTTTTCACATAAGCCACTTTTCAGCGCTAAAACAGCCTCCAATCGCTCTGAAACGCTCATTTTTGACATAAGCCACTTTTCACCTTTAATGAATGAAATTCCAGGTAAAAACTCCTTTGCCATGAAGAAGATCCAAATTCAACCAGTTCAGGCTAGTAAACCTGTTTGAAAGACCTTTTTTCAGTGAAATGCAGCTTAGTGCAAAAACAGGCTGCTCTCGCTCTGAAACGCTCATTTTTCACATAAGCCACTTTTCAGCGCTAAAACAGCCTCCAATCGCTCTGAAACGCTCATTTTTGACATAAGCCACTTTTCACCTTTAATGAATGAAATTCCAGGTAAAAACTCCTTTGCCATGAAGAAGATCCAAATTCAACCAGTTCAGGCTAGTAAACCTGTTTGAAAGACCTTTTTTCAGTGAAATGCAGCTTAGTGCAAAAACAGGCTGCTCTCGCTCTGAAACGCTCATTTTTCACATAAGCCACTTTTCAGCGCTAAAACAGCCTCCAATCGCTCTGAAACGCTCATTTTTGACATAAGCCACTTTTCACCTTTAATGAATGAAATTCCAGGTAAAAACTCCTTTGCCATGAAGAAGATCCAAATTCATGCAGTTCAGGCTAGTAAACCTGGTTGAAAGACCTTTTTTCAGTGAAATGCAGCTTAGTGTAAAAACAGCCTCCTCTCGCTCTGAAACGCTCATTTTTCACATAAGCCACTTTTCAGCCTTAGGCGACTGTACAGTGCAAAAACAGCCTCCTCTCGCTCTGAAACGCTCATTTTTCACATAAGCCACTTTTCAGCCTTAGGCGACTGTACAGTGCTAAAACAGCCTCCTCTCGCTCTGAAACGCTCATTTTTCACATAACCCACTTTTCAGCCTTAATGAATTAAATTCCAGGTAAAAACTCCTTTGCCATGAAGAAGATCCAAATTCAACAAGTTCAGGCTAGTAAACCTGTTTGAAAGACCTTTTTTCAGTGAAATGCAGCTTAGTGCAAAAACAGGCTGCTCTCGCTCTGAAACGCTCATTTTTCACATAAGCCACTTTTCAGCGCTAAAACAGCCTCCAATCGCTCTGAAACGCTCATTTTTGACATAAGCCACTTTTCACCTTTAATGAATGAAATTCCAGGTAAAAACTCCTTTGCCATGAAGAAGATCCAAATTCATGCAGTTCAGGCTAGTAAACCTGGTTGAAAGACCTTTTTTCAGTGAAATGCAGCTTAGTGCAAAAACAGCCTCCTCTCGCTCTGAAACGCTCATTTTTCACATAAGCCACTTTTCAGCCTTAGGCGACTGTACAGTGCTAAAACAGCCTCCTCTCGCTCTGAAACGCTCATTTTTCACATAAGCCACTTTTCAGCCTTAGGCGACTGTACAGTGCTAAAACAGCCTCCTATCGCTCTGAAACGCTCATTTTTGACATAACCCACTTTTCAGCCTTAATGAATTAAATTCCAGGTAAAAACTCCTTTGCCATGAAGAAGATCCAAATTCAACCAGTTCAGGCTAGTAAACCTGTTTGAAAGACCTTTTTTCAGTGAAATGCAGCTTAGTGCAAAAACAGGCTGCTCTCGCTCTGAAACGCTCATTTTTCACATAAGCCACTTTTCAGCGCTAAAACAGCCTCCAATCGCTCTGAAACGCTCATTTTTGACATAAGCCACTTTTCAGCCTTAGGCGACTGTACAGTGCTAAAACAGCCTCCAATCGCTCTGAAACGCTCATTTTTCACATAAGCCACTTTTCAGCCTTATAGGCGACTGTACAGTGCAAAAACAGCCTCCTCTCGTTCTGAAACGCTCATTTTTCACATAAGCCACTTTTCAGCCTTAGGCGACTGTACAGTGCTAAAACAGCCTCCAATCGCTCTGAAACGCTCATTTTTGACATAAGCCACTTTTCACCTTTAATGAATGAAATTCCAGGTAAAAACTCCTTTGCCATGAAGAAGATCCAAATTCAACCAGTTCAGGCTAGTAAACCTGTTTGAAAGACCTTTTTTCAGTGAAATGCAGCTTAGTGCAAAAACAGGCTGCTCTCGCTCTGAAACGCTCATTTTTCACATAAGCCACTTTTCAGCGCTAAAACAGCCTCCAATCGCTCTGAAACGCTCATTTTTGACATAAGCCACTTTTCACCTTTAATTAATGAAATTCCAGGTAAAAACTCCTTTGCCATGAAGAAGATCCAAATTCAACCAGTTCAGGCTAGTAAACCTGTTTGAAAGACCTTTTTTCAGTGAAATGCAGCTTAGTGCAAAAACAGGCTGCTCTCGCTCTGAAACGCTCATTTTTCACATAAGCCACTTTTCAGCGCTAAAACAGCCTCCAATCGCTCTGAAACGCTCATTTTTGACATAAGCCACTTTTCACCTTTAATGAATGAAATTCCAGGTAAAAACTCCTTTGCCATGAAGAAGATCCAAATTCAACCAGTTCAGGCTAGTAAACCTGTTTGAAAGACCTTTTTTCAGTGAAATGCAGCTTAGTGCAAAAACAGGCTGCTCTCGCTCTGAAACGCTCATTTTTCACATAAGCCACTTTTCAGCGCTAAAACAGCCTCCAATCGCTCTGAAACGCTCATTTTTGACATAAGCCACTTTTCAGCCTTAGGCGACTGTACAGTGCTAAAACAGCCTCCTCTCGCTCTGAAACGCTCATTTTTCACATAAGCCACTTTTCAGCCTTAGGCGACTGTACAGTGCTAAAACAGCCTCCTATCGCTCTGAAACGCTCATTTTTGACATAACCCACTTTTCAGCCTTAATGAATGAAATTCCAGGTAAAAACTCATTTGCCATGAAGAAGATCCAAATTCAACCAGTTCAGGCTAGTAAACCTGTTTGAAAGACCTTTTTTCAGTGAAATGCAGCTTAGTGCAAAAACAGGCTGCTCTCGCTCTGAAACGCTCATTTTTCACATAAGCCACTTTTCAGCCTTAGGCGACTGTACAGTGCTAAAACAGCCTCCTATCGCTCTGAAACGCTCATTTTTGACATAACCCACTTTTCAGCCTTAATGAATTAAATTCCAGGTAAAAACTCCTTTGCCATGAAGAAGATCCAAATTCAACCAGTTCAGGCTAGTAAACCTGTTTGAAAGACCTTTTTTCAGTGAAATGCAGCTTAGTGCAAAAACAGGCTGCTCTCGCTCTGAAACGCTCATTTTTCACATAAGCCACTTTTCAGCGCTAAAACAGCCTCCAATCGCTCTGAAACGCTCATTTTTGACATAAGCCACTTTTCAGCCTTAGGCGACTGTACAGTGCTAAAACAGCCTCCTATCGCTCTGAAACGCTCATTTTTGACATAACCCACTTTTCAGCCTTAATGAATTAAATTCCAGGTAAAAACTCCTTTGCCATGAAGAAGATCCAAATTCAACCAGTTCAGGCTAGTAAACCTGTTTGAAAGACCTTTTTTCAGTGAAATGCAGCTTAGTGCAAAAACAGGCTGCTCTCGCTCTGAAACGCTCATTTTTCACATAAGCCACTTTTCAGCCTTAGGCGACTGTACAGTGCTAAAACAGCCTCCTCTCGCTCTGAAACGCTCATTTTTCACATAAGCCACTTTTCAGCCTTAGGCGACTGTACAGTGCTAAAACAGCCTCCTATCGCTCTGAAACGCTCATTTTTGACATAACCCACTTTTCAGCCTTAATGAATGAAATTCCAGGTAAAAACTCATTTGCCATGAAGAAGATCCAAATTCAACCAGTTCAGGCTAGTAAACCTGTTTGAAAGACCTTTTTTCAGTGAAATGCAGCTTAGTGCAAAAACAGGCTGCTCTCGCTCTGAAACGCTCATTTTTCACATAAGCCACTTTTCAGCCTTAGGCGACTGTACAGTGCTAAAACAGCCTCCTATCGCTCTGAAACGCTCATTTTTGACATAACCCACTTTTCAGCCTTAATGAATTAAATTCCAGGTAAAAACTCCTTTGCCATGAAGAAGATCCAAATTCAACCAGTTCAGGCTAGTAAACCTGTTTGAAAGACCTTTTTTCAGTGAAATGCAGCTTAGTGCAAAAACAGGCTGCTCTCGCTCTGAAACGCTCATTTTTCACATAAGCCACTTTTCAGCGCTAAAACAGCCTCCAATCGCTCTGAAACGCTCATTTTTGACATAAGCCACTTTTCACCTTTAATGAATGAAATTCCAGGTAAAAACTCCTTTGCCATGAAGAAGATCCAAATTCATGCAGTTCAGGCTAGTAAACCTGGTTGAAAGACCTTTTTTCAGTGAAATGCAGCTTAGTGCAAAAACAGCCTCCTCTCGCTCTGAAACGCTCATTTTTCACATAAGCCACTTTTCAGCCTTATGCGACTGTACAGTGCTAAAACAGCCTCCTATCGCTCTGAAACGCTCATTTTTGACATAAGCCACTTTTCACCTTTAATGAATGAAATTCCAGGTAAAAACTCCTTTGCCATGAAGAAGATCCAAATTCATGCAGTTCAGGCTAGTAAACCTGGTTGAAAGACCTTTTTTCAGTGAAATGCAGCTTAGTGCAAAAACAGCCTCCTCTCGCTCTGAAACGCTCATTTTTCACATAAGCCACTTTTCAGCTTTAGGCGACTGTACAGTGCTAAAACAGCCTCCTATCGCTCTGAAACGCTCATTTTTGACATAACCCACTTTTCAGCCTTAATGAATTAAATTCCAGGTAAAAACTCCTTTGCCATGAAGAAGATCCAAATTCAACAAGTTCAGGCTAGTAAACCTGTTTGAAAGACCTTTTTTCAGTGAAATGCAGCTTAGTGCAAAAACAGGCTGCTCTCGCTCTGAAACGCTCATTTTTCACATAAGCCACTTTTCAGCGCTAAAACAGCCTCCAATCGCTCTGAAACGCTCATTTTTGACATAAGCCACTTTTCAGCCTTAGGCGACTGTACAGTGCTAAAACAGCCTCCAATCGCTCTGAAACGCTCATTTTTGACATAAGCCACTTTTCAGCCTTAGGCGACTGTACAGTGCTAAAACAGCCTCCAATCGCTCTGAAACGCTCATTTTTCACATAAGCCACTTTTCAGCCTTATAGGCGACTGTACAGTGCAAAAACAGCCTCCTCTCGTTCTGAAACGCTCATTTTTCACATAAGCCACTTTTCAGCCTTAGGCGACTGTACAGTGCTAAAACAGCCTCCAATCGCTCTGAAACGCTCATTTTTGACATAAGCCACTTTTCACCTTTAATGAATGAAATTCCAGGTAAAAACTCCTTTGCCATGAAGAAGATCCAAATTCAACCAGTTCAGGCTAGTAAACCTGTTTGAAAGACCTTTTTTCAGTGAAATGCAGCTTAGTGCAAAAACAGGCTGCTCTCGCTCTGAAACGCTCATTTTTCACATA
>NW_028175313.1:0-142798 GCF_965226575.1 Pagrus pagrus
AACCTGTTTGAAAGACCTTTTTTCAGTGAAATGCAGCTTAGTGCAAAAACAGGCTGCTCTCGCTCTGAAACGCTCATTTTTCACATAAGCCACTTTTCAGCCTTAGGCGACTGTACAGTGCTAAAACAGCCTCCAATCGCTCTGAAACGCTCATTTTTGACATAAGCCACTTTTCACCTTTAATGAATGAAATTCCAGGTAAAAACTCCTTTGCCATGAAGAAGATCCAAATTCAACCAGTTCAGGCTAGTAAACCTGTTTGAAAGACCTTTTTTCAGTGAAATGCAGCTTAGTGCAAAAACAGGCTGCTCTCGCTCTGAAACGCTCATTTTTCACATAAGCCACTTTTCAGCCTTAGGCGACTGTACAGTGCTAAAACAGCCTCCAATCGCTCTGAAACGCTCATTTTTGACATAAGCCACTTTTCACCTTTAATGAATGAAATTCCAGGTAAAAACTCCTTTGCCATGAAGAAGATCCAAATTCAACCAGTTCAGGCTAGTAAACCTGTTTGAAAGACCTTTTTTCAGTGAAATGCAGCTTAGTGCAAAAACAGGCTGCTCTCGCTCTGAAACGCTCATTTTTCACATAAGCCACTTTTCAGCCTTAGGCGACTGTACAGTGCTAAAACAGCCTCCAATCGCTCTGAAACGCTCATTTTTGACATAAGCCACTTTTCACCTTTAATGAATGAAATTCCAGGTAAAAACTCCTTTGCCATGAAGAAGATCCAAATTCAACCAGTTCAGGCTAGTAAACCTGTTTGAAAGACCTTTTTTCAGTGAAATGCAGCTTAGTGCAAAAACAGGCTGCTCTCGCTCTGAAACGCTCATTTTTCACATAAGCCACTTTTCAGCCTTAGGCGACTGTACAGTGCTAAAACAGCCTCCAATCGCTCTGAAACGCTCATTTTTGACATAAGCCACTTTTCACCTTTAATGAATGAAATTCCAGGTAAAAACTCCTTTGCCATGAAGAAGATCCAAATTCAACCAGTTCAGGCTAGTAAACCTGTTTGAAAGACCTTTTTTCAGTGAAATGCAGCTTAGTGCAAAAACAGGCTGCTCTCGCTCTGAAACGCTCATTTTTCACATAAGCCACTTTTCAGCCTTAGGCGACTGTACAGTGCTAAAACAGCCTCCAATCGCTCTGAAACGCTCATTTTTGACATAAGCCACTTTTCACCTTTAATGAATGAAATTCCAGGTAAAAACTCCTTTGCCATGAAGAAGATCCAAATTCAACCAGTTCAGGCTAGTAAACCTGTTTGAAAGACCTTTTTTCAGTGAAATGCAGCTTAGTGCAAAAACAGGCTGCTCTCGCTCTGAAACGCTCATTTTTCACATAAGCCACTTTTCAGCCTTAGGCGACTGTACAGTGCTAAAACAGCCTCCAATCGCTCTGAAACGCTCATTTTTGACATAAGCCACTTTTCACCTTTAATGAATGAAATTCCAGGTAAAAACTCCTTTGCCATGAAGAAGATCCAAATTCAACCAGTTCAGGCTAGTAAACCTGTTTGAAAGACCTTTTTTCAGTGAAATGCAGCTTAGTGCAAAAACAGGCTGCTCTCGCTCTGAAACGCTCATTTTTCACATAAGCCACTTTTCAGCCTTAGGCGACTGTACAGTGCTAAAACAGCCTCCAATCGCTCTGAAACGCTCATTTTTGACATAAGCCACTTTTCACCTTTAATGAATGAAATTCCAGGTAAAAACTCCTTTGCCATGAAGAAGATCCAAATTCAACCAGTTCAGGCTAGTAAACCTGTTTGAAAGACCTTTTTTCAGTGAAATGCAGCTTAGTGCAAAAACAGGCTGCTCTCGCTCTGAAACGCTCATTTTTCACATAAGCCACTTTTCAGCCTTAGGCGACTGTACAGTGCTAAAACAGCCTCCAATCGCTCTGAAACGCTCATTTTTGACATAAGCCACTTTTCACCTTTAATGAATGAAATTCCAGGTAAAAACTCCTTTGCCATGAAGAAGATCCAAATTCAACCAGTTCAGGCTAGTAAACCTGTTTGAAAGACCTTTTTTCAGTGAAATGCAGCTTAGTGCAAAAACAGGCTGCTCTCGCTCTGAAACGCTCATTTTTCACATAAGCCACTTTTCAGCCTTAGGCGACTGTACAGTGCTAAAACAGCCTCCAATCGCTCTGAAACGCTCATTTTTGACATAAGCCACTTTTCACCTTTAATGAATGAAATTCCAGGTAAAAACTCCTTTGCCATGAAGAAGATCCAAATTCAACCAGTTCAGGCTAGTAAACCTGTTTGAAAGACCTTTTTTCAGTGAAATGCAGCTTAGTGCAAAAACAGGCTGCTCTCGCTCTGAAACGCTCATTTTTCACATAAGCCACTTTTCAGCCTTAGGCGACTGTACAGTGCTAAAACAGCCTCCAATCGCTCTGAAACGCTCATTTTTGACATAAGCCACTTTTCACCTTTAATGAATGAAATTCCAGGTAAAAACTCCTTTGCCATGAAGAAGATCCAAATTCAACCAGTTCAGGCTAGTAAACCTGTTTGAAAGACCTTTTTTCAGTGAAATGCAGCTTAGTGCAAAAACAGGCTGCTCTCGCTCTGAAACGCTCATTTTTCACATAAGCCACTTTTCAGCCTTAGGCGACTGTACAGTGCTAAAACAGCCTCCAATCGCTCTGAAACGCTCATTTTTGACATAAGCCACTTTTCACCTTTAATGAATGAAATTCCAGGTAAAAACTCCTTTGCCATGAAGAAGATCCAAATTCAACCAGTTCAGGCTAGTAAACCTGTTTGAAAGACCTTTTTTCAGTGAAATGCAGCTTAGTGCAAAAACAGGCTGCTCTCGCTCTGAAACGCTCATTTTTCACATAAGCCACTTTTCAGCCTTAGGCTGACTGTAAAACAGCCTCCAATCGCTCTGAAACGCTCATTTTTGACATAAGCCACTTTTCACCTTTAATGAATGAAATTCCAGGTAAAAACTCCTTTGCCATGAAGAAGATCCAAATTCAACCAGTTCAGGCTAGTAAACCTGTTTGAAAGACCTTTTTTCAGTGAAATGCAGCTTAGTGCAAAAACAGGCTGCTCTCGCTCTGAAACGCTCATTTTTCACATAAGCCACTTTTCAGCCTTAGGCGACTGTACAGTGCTAAAACAGCCTCCAATCGCTCTGAAACGCTCATTTTTGACATAAGCCACTTTTCACCTTTAATGAATGAAATTCCAGGTAAAAACTCCTTTGCCATGAAGAAGATCCAAATTCAACCAGTTCAGGCTAGTAAACCTGTTTGAAAGACCTTTTTTCAGTGAAATGCAGCTTAGTGCAAAAACAGGCTGCTCTCGCTCTGAAACGCTCATTTTTCACATAAGCCACTTTTCAGCCTTAGGCGACTGTACAGTGCTAAAACAGCCTCCAATCGCTCTGAAACGCTCATTTTTGACATAAGCCACTTTTCACCTTTAATGAATGAAATTCCAGGTAAAAACTCCTTTGCCATGAAGAAGATCCAAATTCAACCAGTTCAGGCTAGTAAACCTGTTTGAAAGACCTTTTTTCAGTGAAATGCAGCTTAGTGCAAAAACAGGCTGCTCTCGCTCTGAAACGCTCATTTTTCACATAAGCCACTTTTCAGCCTTAGGCGACTGTACAGTGCTAAAACAGCCTCCAATCGCTCTGAAACGCTCATTTTTGACATAAGCCACTTTTCACCTTTAATGAATGAAATTCCAGGTAAAAACTCCTTTGCCATGAAGAAGATCCAAATTCAACCAGTTCAGGCTAGTAAACCTGTTTGAAAGACCTTTTTTCAGTGAAATGCAGCTTAGTGCAAAAACAGGCTGCTCTCGCTCTGAAACGCTCATTTTTCACATAAGCCACTTTTCAGCCTTAGGCGACTGTACAGTGCTAAAACAGCCTCCAATCGCTCTGAAACGCTCATTTTTGACATAAGCCACTTTTCACCTTTAATGAATGAAATTCCAGGTAAAAACTCCTTTGCCATGAAGAAGATCCAAATTCAACCAGTTCAGGCTAGTAAACCTGTTTGAAAGACCTTTTTTCAGTGAAATGCAGCTTAGTGCAAAAACAGGCTGCTCTCGCTCTGAAACGCTCATTTTTCACATAAGCCACTTTTCAGCCTTAGGCGACTGTACAGTGCTAAAACAGCCTCCAATCGCTCTGAAACGCTCATTTTTGACATAAGCCACTTTTCACCTTTAATGAATGAAATTCCAGGTAAAAACTCCTTTGCCATGAAGAAGATCCAAATTCAACCAGTTCAGGCTAGTAAACCTGTTTGAAAGACCTTTTTTCAGTGAAATGCAGCTTAGTGCAAAAACAGGCTGCTCTCGCTCTGAAACGCTCATTTTTCACATAAGCCACTTTTCAGCCTTAGGCGACTGTACAGTGCTAAAACAGCCTCCAATCGCTCTGAAACGCTCATTTTTGACATAAGCCACTTTTCACCTTTAATGAATGAAATTCCAGGTAAAAACTCCTTTGCCATGAAGAAGATCCAAATTCAACCAGTTCAGGCTAGTAAACCTGTTTGAAAGACCTTTTTTCAGTGAAATGCAGCTTAGTGCAAAAACAGGCTGCTCTCGCTCTGAAACGCTCATTTTTCACATAAGCCACTTTTCAGCCTACAGTGCTAAAACAGCCTCCAATCGCTCTGAAACGCTCATTTTTGACATAAGCCACTTTTCACCTTTAATGAATGAAATTCCAGGTAAAAACTCCTTTGCCATGAAGAAGATCCAAATTCAACCAGTTCAGGCTAGTAAACCTGTTTGAAAGACCTTTTTTCAGTGAAATGCAGCTTAGTGCAAAAACAGGCTGCTCTCGCTCTGAAACGCTCATTTTTCACATAAGCCACTTTTCAGCCTTAGGCGACTGTACAGTGCTAAAACAGCCTCCAATCGCTCTGAAACGCTCATTTTTGACATAAGCCACTTTTCACCTTTAATGAATGAAATTCCAGGTAAAAACTCCTTTGCCATGAAGAAGATCCAAATTCAACCAGTTCAGGCTAGTAAACCTGTTTGAAAGACCTTTTTTCAGTGAAATGCAGCTTAGTGCAAAAACAGGCTGCTCTCGCTCTGAAACGCTCATTTTTCACATAAGCCACTTTTCAGCCTTAGGCGACTGTACAGTGCTAAAACAGCCTCCAATCGCTCTGAAACGCTCATTTTTGACATAAGCCACTTTTCACCTTTAATGAATGAAATTCCAGGTAAAAACTCCTTTGCCATGAAGAAGATCCAAATTCAACCAGTTCAGGCTAGTAAACCTGTTTGAAAGACCTTTTTTCAGTGAAATGCAGCTTAGTGCAAAAACAGGCTGCTCTCGCTCTGAAACGCTCATTTTTCACATAAGCCACTTTTCAGCCTTAGGCGACTGTACAGTGCTAAAACAGCCTCCAATCGCTCTGAAACGCTCATTTTTGACATAAGCCACTTTTCACCTTTAATGAATGAAATTCCAGGTAAAAACTCCTTTGCCATGAAGAAGATCCAAATTCAACCAGTTCAGGCTAGTAAACCTGTTTGAAAGACCTTTTTTCAGTGAAATGCAGCTTAGTGCAAAAACAGGCTGCTCTCGCTCTGAAACGCTCATTTTTCACATAAGCCACTTTTCAGCCTTAGGCGACTGTACAGTGCTAAAACAGCCTCCAATCGCTCTGAAACGCTCATTTTTGACATAAGCCACTTTTCACCTTTAATGAATGAAATTCCAGGTAAAAACTCCTTTGCCATGAAGAAGATCCAAATTCAACCAGTTCAGGCTAGTAAACCTGTTTGAAAGACCTTTTTTCAGTGAAATGCAGCTTAGTGCAAAAACAGGCTGCTCTCGCTCTGAAACGCTCATTTTTCACATAAGCCACTTTTCAGCCTTAGGCGACTGTACAGTGCTAAAACAGCCTCCAATCGCTCTGAAACGCTCATTTTTGACATAAGCCACTTTTCACCTTTAATGAATGAAATTCCAGGTAAAAACTCCTTTGCCATGAAGAAGATCCAAATTCAACCAGTTCAGGCTAGTAAACCTGTTTGAAAGACCTTTTTTCAGTGAAATGCAGCTTAGTGCAAAAACAGGCTGCTCTCGCTCTGAAACGCTCATTTTTCACATAAGCCACTTTTCAGCCTTAGGCGACTGTACAGTGCTAAAACAGCCTCCAATCGCTCTGAAACGCTCATTTTTGACATAAGCCACTTTTCACCTTTAATGAATGAAATTCCAGGTAAAAACTCCTTTGCCATGAAGAAGATCCAAATTCAACCAGTTCAGGCTAGTAAACCTGTTTGAAAGACCTTTTTTCAGTGAAATGCAGCTTAGTGCAAAAACAGGCTGCTCTCGCTCTGAAACGCTCATTTTTCACATAAGCCACTTTTCAGCCTTAGGCGACTGTACAGTGCTAAAACAGCCTCCAATCGCTCTGAAACGCTCATTTTTGACATAAGCCACTTTTCACCTTTAATGAATGAAATTCCAGGTAAAAACTCCTTTGCCATGAAGAAGATCCAAATTCAACCAGTTCAGGCTAGTAAACCTGTTTGAAAGACCTTTTTTCAGTGAAATGCAGCTTAGTGCAAAAACAGGCTGCTCTCGCTCTGAAACGCTCATTTTTCACATAAGCCACTTTTCAGCCTTAGGCGACTGTACAGTGCTAAAACAGCCTCCAATCGCTCTGAAACGCTCATTTTTGACATAAGCCACTTTTCACCTTTAATGAATGAAATTCCAGGTAAAAACTCCTTTGCCATGAAGAAGATCCAAATTCAACCAGTTCAGGCTAGTAAACCTGTTTGAAAGACCTTTTTTCAGTGAAATGCAGCTTAGTGCAAAAACAGGCTGCTCTCGCTCTGAAACGCTCATTTTTCACATAAGCCACTTTTCAGCCTTAGGCGACTGTACAGTGCTAAAACAGCCTCCAATCGCTCTGAAACGCTCATTTTTGACATAAGCCACTTTTCACCTTTAATGAATGAAATTCCAGGTAAAAACTCCTTTGCCATGAAGAAGATCCAAATTCAACCAGTTCAGGCTAGTAAACCTGTTTGAAAGACCTTTTTTCAGTGAAATGCAGCTTAGTGCAAAAACAGGCTGCTCTCGCTCTGAAACGCTCATTTTTCACATAAGCCACTTTTCAGCCTTAGGCGACTGTACAGTGCTAAAACAGCCTCCAATCGCTCTGAAACGCTCATTTTTGACATAAGCCACTTTTCACCTTTAATGAATGAAATTCCAGGTAAAAACTCCTTTGCCATGAAGAAGATCCAAATTCAACCAGTTCAGGCTAGTAAACCTGTTTGAAAGACCTTTTTTCAGTGAAATGCAGCTTAGTGCAAAAACAGGCTGCTCTCGCTCTGAAACGCTCATTTTTCACATAAGCCACTTTTCAGCCTTAGGCGACTGTACAGTGCTAAAACAGCCTCCAATCGCTCTGAAACGCTCATTTTTGACATAAGCCACTTTTCACCTTTAATGAATGAAATTCCAGGTAAAAACTCCTTTGCCATGAAGAAGATCCAAATTCAACCAGTTCAGGCTAGTAAACCTGTTTGAAAGACCTTTTTTCAGTGAAATGCAGCTTAGTGCAAAAACAGGCTGCTCTCGCTCTGAAACGCTCATTTTTCACATAAGCCACTTTTCAGCCTTAGGCGACTGTACAGTGCTAAAACAGCCTCCAATCGCTCTGAAACGCTCATTTTTGACATAAGCCACTTTTCACCTTTAATGAATGAAATTCCAGGTAAAAACTCCTTTGCCATGAAGAAGATCCAAATTCAACCAGTTCAGGCTAGTAAACCTGTTTGAAAGACCTTTTTTCAGTGAAATGCAGCTTAGTGCAAAAACAGGCTGCTCTCGCTCTGAAACGCTCATTTTTCACATAAGCCACTTTTCAGCCTTAGGCGACTGTACAGTGCTAAAACAGCCTCCAATCGCTCTGAAACGCTCATTTTTGACATAAGCCACTTTTCACCTTTAATGAATGAAATTCCAGGTAAAAACTCCTTTGCCATGAAGAAGATCCAAATTCAACCAGTTCAGGCTAGTAAACCTGTTTGAAAGACCTTTTTTCAGTGAAATGCAGCTTAGTGCAAAAACAGGCTGCTCTCGCTCTGAAACGCTCATTTTTCACATAAGCCACTTTTCAGCCTTAGGCGACTGTACAGTGCTAAAACAGCCTCCAATCGCTCTGAAACGCTCATTTTTGACATAAGCCACTTTTCACCTTTAATGAATGAAATTCCAGGTAAAAACTCCTTTGCCATGAAGAAGATCCAAATTCAACCAGTTCAGGCTAGTAAACCTGTTTGAAAGACCTTTTTTCAGTGAAATGCAGCTTAGTGCAAAAACAGGCTGCTCTCGCTCTGAAACGCTCATTTTTCACATAAGCCACTTTTCAGCCTTAGGCGACTGTACAGTGCTAAAACAGCCTCCAATCGCTCTGAAACGCTCATTTTTGACATAAGCCACTTTTCACCTTTAATGAATGAAATTCCAGGTAAAAACTCCTTTGCCATGAAGAAGATCCAAATTCAACCAGTTCAGGCTAGTAAACCTGTTTGAAAGACCTTTTTTCAGTGAAATGCAGCTTAGTGCAAAAACAGGCTGCTCTCGCTCTGAAACGCTCATTTTTCACATAAGCCACTTTTCAGCCTTAGGCGACTGTACAGTGCTAAAACAGCCTCCAATCGCTCTGAAACGCTCATTTTTGACATAAGCCACTTTTCACCTTTAATGAATGAAATTCCAGGTAAAAACTCCTTTGCCATGAAGAAGATCCAAATTCAACCAGTTCAGGCTAGTAAACCTGTTTGAAAGACCTTTTTTCAGTGAAATGCAGCTTAGTGCAAAAACAGGCTGCTCTCGCTCTGAAACGCTCATTTTTCACATAAGCCACTTTTCAGCCTTAGGCGACTGTACAGTGCTAAAACAGCCTCCAATCGCTCTGAAACGCTCATTTTTGACATAAGCCACTTTTCACCTTTAATGAATGAAATTCCAGGTAAAAACTCCTTTGCCATGAAGAAGATCCAAATTCAACCAGTTCAGGCTAGTAAACCTGTTTGAAAGACCTTTTTTCAGTGAAATGCAGCTTAGTGCAAAAACAGGCTGCTCTCGCTCTGAAACGCTCATTTTTCACATAAGCCACTTTTCAGCCTTAGGCGACTGTACAGTGCTAAAACAGCCTCCAATCGCTCTGAAACGCTCATTTTTGACATAAGCCACTTTTCACCTTTAATGAATGAAATTCCAGGTAAAAACTCCTTTGCCATGAAGAAGATCCAAATTCAACCAGTTCAGGCTAGTAAACCTGTTTGAAAGACCTTTTTTCAGTGAAATGCAGCTTAGTGCAAAAACAGGCTGCTCTCGCTCTGAAACGCTCATTTTTCACATAAGCCACTTTTCAGCCTTAGGCGACTGTACAGTGCTAAAACAGCCTCCAATCGCTCTGAAACGCTCATTTTTGACATAAGCCACTTTTCACCTTTAATGAATGAAATTCCAGGTAAAAACTCCTTTGCCATGAAGAAGATCCAAATTCAACCAGTTCAGGCTAGTAAACCTGTTTGAAAGACCTTTTTTCAGTGAAATGCAGCTTAGTGCAAAAACAGGCTGCTCTCGCTCTGAAACGCTCATTTTTCACATAAGCCACTTTTCAGCCTTAGGCGACTGTACAGTGCTAAAACAGCCTCCAATCGCTCTGAAACGCTCATTTTTGACATAAGCCACTTTTCACCTTTAATGAATGAAATTCCAGGTAAAAACTCCTTTGCCATGAAGAAGATCCAAATTCAACCAGTTCAGGCTAGTAAACCTGTTTGAAAGACCTTTTTTCAGTGAAATGCAGCTTAGTGCAAAAACAGGCTGCTCTCGCTCTGAAACGCTCATTTTTCACATAAGCCACTTTTCAGCCTTAGGCGACTGTACAGTGCTAAAACAGCCTCCAATCGCTCTGAAACGCTCATTTTTGACATAAGCCACTTTTCACCTTTAATGAATGAAATTCCAGGAATGAAATTCCAGGTAAAACTCCTTTGCCATGAAGAAGATCCAAATTCAACCAGTTCAGGCTAGTAAACCTGTTTGAAAGACTTTTTTCAGTGAAATGCAGCTTAGTGCAAAAACACAGGCTGCTCTCGCTCCTGAAACGCTCATTTTTCACATAAGCCACTTTTCAGCCTTAGGCGACTGTACAGTGCTAAAACAGCTTCCAATCGCTCTGAAACGCTCATTTTGACATAAGCCACTTTTCACCTTTAATGAGGAAGAAGATCCAAATTCAACCAGTTCAGGCTAGTAAACCTGTTTGAAAGACCTTTTTTCAGTGAAATGCAGCTTAGTGCAAAAACAGGCTGCTCTCGCTCTGAAACGCTCATTTTTCACATAAGCCACTTTTCAGCCTTAGGCGACTGTACAGTGCTAAAACAGCCTCCAATCGCTCTGAAACGCTCATTTTTGACATAAGCCACTTTTCACCTTTAATGAATGAAATTCCAGGTAAAAACTCCTTTGCCATGAAGAAGATCCAAATTCAACCAGTTCAGGCTAGTAAACCTGTTTGAAAGACCTTTTTTCAGTGAAATGCAGCTTAGTGCAAAAACAGGCTGCTCTCGCTCTGAAACGCTCATTTTTCACATAAGCCACTTTTCAGCCTTAGGCGACTGTACAGTGCTAAAACAGCCTCCAATCGCTCTGAAACGCTCATTTTTGACATAAGCCACTTTTCACCTTTAATGAATGAAATTCCAGGTAAAAACTCCTTTGCCATGAAGAAGATCCAAATTCAACCAGTTCAGGCTAGTAAACCTGTTTGAAAGACCTTTTTTCAGTGAAATGCAGCTTAGTGCAAAAACAGGCTGCTCTCGCTCTGAAACGCTCATTTTTCACATAAGCCACTTTTCAGCCTTAGGCGACTGTACAGTGCTAAAACAGCCTCCAATCGCTCTGAAACGCTCATTTTTGACATAAGCCACTTTTCACCTTTAATGAATGAAATTCCAGGTAAAAACTCCTTTGCCATGAAGAAGATCCAAATTCAACCAGTTCAGGCTAGTAAACCTGTTTGAAAGACCTTTTTTCAGTGAAATGCAGCTTAGTGCAAAAACAGGCTGCTCTCGCTCTGAAACGCTCATTTTTCACATAAGCCACTTTTCAGCCTTAGGCGACTGTACAGTGCTAAAACAGCCTCCAATCGCTCTGAAACGCTCATTTTTGACATAAGCCACTTTTCACCTTTAATGAATGAAATTCCAGGTAAAAACTCCTTTGCCATGAAGAAGATCCAAATTCAACCAGTTCAGGCTAGTAAACCTGTTTGAAAGACCTTTTTTCAGTGAAATGCAGCTTAGTGCAAAAACAGGCTGCTCTCGCTCTGAAACGCTCATTTTTCACATAAGCCACTTTTCAGCCTTAGGCGACTGTACAGTAGCTAAAACAGCCTCCAATCGCTCTGAAACGCTCATTTTTGACATAAGCCACTTTTCACCTTTAATGAATGAAATTCCAGGTAAAAACTCCTTTGCCATGAAGAAGATCCAAATTCAACCAGTTCAGGCTAGTAAACCTGTTTGAAAGACCTTTTTTCAGTGAAATGCAGCTTAGTGCAAAAACAGGCTGCTCTCGCTCTGAAACGCTCATTTTTCACATAAGCCACTTTTCAGCCTTAGGCGACTGTACAGTGCTAAAACAGCCTCCAATCGCTCTGAAACGCTCATTTTTGACATAAGCCACTTTTCACCTTTAATGAATGAAATTCCAGGTAAAAACTCCTTTGCCATGAAGAAGATCCAAATTCAACCAGTTCAGGCTAGTAAACCTGTTTGAAAGACCTTTTTTCAGTGAAATGCAGCTTAGTGCAAAAACAGGCTGCTCTCGCTCTGAAACGCTCATTTTTCACATAAGCCACTTTTCAGCCTTAGGCGACTGTACAGTGCTAAAACAGCCTCCAATCGCTCTGAAACGCTCATTTTTGACATAAGCCACTTTTCACCTTTAATGAATGAAATTCCAGGTAAAAACTCCTTTGCCATGAAGAAGATCCAAATTCAACCAGTTCAGGCTAGTAAACCTGTTTGAAAGACCTTTTTTCAGTGAAATGCAGCTTAGTGCAAAAACAGGCTGCTCTCGCTCTGAAACGCTCATTTTTCACATAAGCCACTTTTCAGCCTTAGGCGACTGTACAGTGCTAAAACAGCCTCCAATCGCTCTGAAACGCTCATTTTTGACATAAGCCACTTTTCACCTTTAATGAATGAAATTCCAGGTAAAAACTCCTTTGCCATGAAGAAGATCCAAATTCAACCAGTTCAGGCTAGTAAACCTGTTTGAAAGACCTTTTTTCAGTGAAATGCAGCTTAGTGCAAAAACAGGCTGCTCTCGCTCTGAAACGCTCATTTTTCACATAAGCCACTTTTCAGCCTTAGGCGACTGTACAGTGCTAAAACAGCCTCCAATCGCTCTGAAACGCTCATTTTTGACATAAGCCACTTTTCACCTTTAATGAATGAAATTCCAGGTAAAAACTCCTTTGCCATGAAGAAGATCCAAATTCAACCAGTTCAGGCTAGTAAACCTGTTTGAAAGACCTTTTTTCAGTGAAATGCAGCTTAGTGCAAAAACAGGCTGCTCTCGCTCTGAAACGCTCATTTTTCACATAAGCCACTTTTCAGCCTTAGGCGACTGTACAGTGCTAAAACAGCCTCCAATCGCTCTGAAACGCTCATTTTTGACATAAGCCACTTTTCACCTTTAATGAATGAAATTCCAGGTAAAAACTCCTTTGCCATGAAGAAGATCCAAATTCAACCAGTTCAGGCTAGTAAACCTGTTTGAAAGACCTTTTTTCAGTGAAATGCAGCTTAGTGCAAAAACAGGCTGCTCTCGCTCTGAAACGCTCATTTTTCACATAAGCCACTTTTCAGCCTTAGGCGACTGTACAGTGCTAAAACAGCCTCCAATCGCTCTGAAACGCTCATTTTTGACATAAGCCACTTTTCACCTTTAATGAATGAAATTCCAGGTAAAAACTCCTTTGCCATGAAGAAGATCCAAATTCAACCAGTTCAGGCTAGTAAACCTGTTTGAAAGACCTTTTTTCAGTGAAATGCAGCTTAGTGCAAAAACAGGCTGCTCTCGCTCTGAAACGCTCATTTTTCACATAAGCCACTTTTCAGCCTTAGGCGACTGTACAGTGCTAAAACAGCCTCCAATCGCTCTGAAACGCTCATTTTTGACATAAGCCACTTTTCACCTTTAATGAATGAAATTCCAGGTAAAAACTCCTTTGCCATGAAGAAGATCCAAATTCAACCAGTTCAGGCTAGTAAACCTGTTTGAAAGACCTTTTTTCAGTGAAATGCAGCTTAGTGCAAAAACAGGCTGCTCTCGCTCTGAAACGCTCATTTTTCACATAAGCCACTTTTCAGCCTTAGGCGACTGTACAGTGCTAAAACAGCCTCCAATCGCTCTGAAACGCTCATTTTTGACATAAGCCACTTTTCACCTTTAATGAATGAAATTCCAGGTAAAAACTCCTTTGCCATGAAGAAGATCCAAATTCAACCAGTTCAGGCTAGTAAACCTGTTTGAAAGACCTTTTTTCAGTGAAATGCAGCTTAGTGCAAAAACAGGCTGCTCTCGCTCTGAAACGCTCATTTTTCACATAAGCCACTTTTCAGCCTTAGGCGACTGTACAGTGCTAAAACAGCCTCCAATCGCTCTGAAACGCTCATTTTTGACATAAGCCACTTTTCACCTTTAATGAATGAAATTCCAGGTAAAAACTCCTTTGCCATGAAGAAGATCCAAATTCAACCAGTTCAGGCTAGTAAACCTGTTTGAAAGACCTTTTTTCAGTGAAATGCAGCTTAGTGCAAAAACAGGCTGCTCTCGCTCTGAAACGCTCATTTTTCACATAAGCCACTTTTCAGCCTTAGGCGACTGTACAGTGCTAAAACAGCCTCCAATCGCTCTGAAACGCTCATTTTTGACATAAGCCACTTTTCACCTTTAATGAATGAAATTCCAGGTAAAAACTCCTTTGCCATGAAGAAGATCCAAATTCAACCAGTTCAGGCTAGTAAACCTGTTTGAAAGACCTTTTTTCAGTGAAATGCAGCTTAGTGCAAAAACAGGCTGCTCTCGCTCTGAAACGCTCATTTTTCACATAAGCCACTTTTCAGCCTTAGGCGACTGTACAGTGCTAAAACAGCCTCCAATCGCTCTGAAACGCTCATTTTTGACATAAGCCACTTTTCACCTTTAATGAATGAAATTCCAGGTAAAAACTCCTTTGCCATGAAGAAGATCCAAATTCAACCAGTTCAGGCTAGTAAACCTGTTTGAAAGACCTTTTTTCAGTGAAATGCAGCTTAGTGCAAAAACAGGCTGCTCTCGCTCTGAAACGCTCATTTTTCACATAAGCCACTTTTCAGCCTTAGGCGACTGTACAGTGCTAAAACAGCCTCCAATCGCTCTGAAACGCTCATTTTTGACATAAGCCACTTTTCACCTTTAATGAATGAAATTCCAGGTAAAAACTCCTTTGCCATGAAGAAGATCCAAATTCAACCAGTTCAGGCTAGTAAACCTGTTTGAAAGACCTTTTTTCAGTGAAATGCAGCTTAGTGCAAAAACAGGCTGCTCTCGCTCTGAAACGCTCATTTTTCACATAAGCCACTTTTCAGCGCTAAAACAGCCTCCAATCGCTCTGAAACGCTCATTTTTGACATAAGCAACTTTTCACCTTTAATGAATGAAATTCCAGGTAAAAACTCCTTTGCCATGAAGAAGATCCAAATTCAACCAGTTCAGGCTAGTAAACCTGGTTGAAAGACCTTTTTTCAGTGAAATGCAGCTTAGTGCAAAAACAGGCTGCTCTCGCTCTGAAACGCTCATTTTTCACATAAGCCACTTTTCAGCCTTAGGCGACTGTACAGTGCTAAAACAGCCTCCAATCGCTCTGAAACGCTCATTTTTGACATAAGCCACTTTTCACCTTTAATGAATGAAATTCCAGGTAAAAACTCCTTTGCCATGAAGAAGATCCAAATTCAACCAGTTCAGGCTAGTAAACCTGTTTGAAAGACCTTTTTTCAGTGAAATGCAGCTTAGTGCAAAAACAGGCTGCTCTCGCTCTGAAACGCTCATTTTTCACATAAGCCACTTTTCAGCCTTAGGCGACTGTACAGTGCTAAAACAGCCTCCAATCGCTCTGAAACGCTCATTTTTGACATAAGCCACTTTTCACCTTTAATGAATGAAATTCCAGGTAAAAACTCCTTTGCCATGAAGAAGATCCAAATTCAACCAGTTCAGGCTAGTAAACCTGTTTGAAAGACCTTTTTTCAGTGAAATGCAGCTTAGTGCAAAAACAGGCTGCTCTCGCTCTGAAACGCTCATTTTTCACATAAGCCACTTTTCAGCCTTAGGCGACTGTACAGTGCTAAAACAGCCTCCAATCGCTCTGAAACGCTCATTTTTGACATAAGCCACTTTTCACCTTTAATGAATGAAATTCCAGGTAAAAACTCCTTTGCCATGAAGAAGATCCAAATTCAACCAGTTCAGGCTAGTAAACCTGTTTGAAAGACCTTTTTTCAGTGAAATGCAGCTTAGTGCAAAAACAGGCTGCTCTCGCTCTGAAACGCTCATTTTTCACATAAGCCACTTTTCAGCCTTAGGCGACTGTACAGTGCTAAAACAGCCTCCAATCGCTCTGAAACGCTCATTTTTGACATAAGCCACTTTTCACCTTTAATGAATGAAATTCCAGGTAAAAACTCCTTTGCCATGAAGAAGATCCAAATTCAACCAGTTCAGGCTAGTAAACCTGTTTGAAAGACCTTTTTTCAGTGAAATGCAGCTTAGTGCAAAAACAGGCTGCTCTCGCTCTGAAACGCTCATTTTTCACATAAGCCACTTTTCAGCGCTAAAACAGCCTCCAATCGCTCTGAAACGCTCATTTTTGACATAAGCCACTTTTCACCTTTAATGAATGAAATTCCAGGTAAAAACTCCTTTGCCATGAAGAAGATCCAAATTCAACCAGTTCAGGCTAGTAAACCTGTTTGAAAGACCTTTTTTCAGTGAAATGCAGCTTAGTGCAAAAACAGGCTGCTCTCGCTCTGAAACGCTCATTTTTCACATAAGCCACTTTTCAGCCTTAGGCGACTGTACAGTGCTAAAACAGCCTCCAATCGCTCTGAAACGCTCATTTTTGACATAAGCCACTTTTCACCTTTAATGAATGAAATTCCAGGTAAAAACTCCTTTGCCATGAAGAAGATCCAAATTCAACCAGTTCAGGCTAGTAAACCTGTTTGAAAGACCTTTTTTCAGTGAAATGCAGCTTAGTGCAAAAACAGGCTGCTCTCGCTCTGAAACGCTCATTTTTCACATAAGCCACTTTTCAGCCTTAGGCGACTGTACAGTGCTAAAACAGCCTCCAATCGCTCTGAAACGCTCATTTTTGACATAATCCACTTTTCACCTTTAATGAATGAAATTCCAGGTAAAAACTCCTTTGCCATGAAGAAGATCCAAATTCAACCAGTTCAGGCTAGTAAACCTGTTTGAAAGACCTTTTTTCAGTGAAATGCAGCTTAGTGCAAAAACAGGCTGCTCTCGCTCTGAAACGCTCATTTTTCACATAAGCCACTTTTCAGCGCTAAAACAGCCTCCAATCGCTCTGAAACGCTCATTTTTGACATAAGCCACTTTTCACCTTTAATGAATGAAATTCCAGGTAAAAACTCCTTTGCCATGAAGAAGATCCAAATTCAACCAGTTCAGGCTAGTAAACCTGTTTGAAAGACCTTTTTTCAGTGAAATGCAGCTTAGTGCAAAAACAGGCTGCTCTCGCTCTGAAACGCTCATTTTTCACATAAGCCACTTTTCAGCCTTAGGCGACTGTACAGTGCTAAAACAGCCTCCAATCGCTCTGAAACGCTCATTTTTGACATAAGCCACTTTTCACCTTTAATGAATGAAATTCCAGGTAAAAACTCCTTTGCCATGAAGAAGATCCAAATTCAACCAGTTCAGGCTAGTAAACCTGTTTGAAAGACCTTTTTTCAGTGAAATGCAGCTTAGTGCAAAAACAGGCTGCTCTCGCTCTGAAACGCTCATTTTTCACATAAGCCACTTTTCAGCCTTAGGCGACTGTACAGTGCTAAAACAGCCTCCAATCGCTCTGAAACGCTCATTTTTGACATAATCCACTTTTCACCTTTAATGAATGAAATTCCAGGTAAAAACTCCTTTGCCATGAAGAAGATCCAAATTCAACCAGTTCAGGCTAGTAAACCTGTTTGAAAGACCTTTTTTCAGTGAAATGCAGCTTAGTGCAAAAACAGGCTGCTCTCGCTCTGAAACGCTCATTTTTCACATAAGCCACTTTTCAGCGCTAAAACAGCCTCCAATCGCTCTGAAACGCTCATTTTTGACATAATCCACTTTTCACCTTTAATGAATGAAATTCCAGGTAAAAACTCATTTGCCATGAAGAAGATCCAAATTCAACCAGTTCAGGCTAGTAAACCTGTTTGAAAGACCTTTTTTCAGTGAAATGCAGCTTAGTGCAAAAACAGGCTGCTCTCGCTCTGAAACGCTCATTTTTCACATAAGCCACTTTTCAGCGCTAAAACAGCCTCCAATCGCTCTGAAACGCTCATTTTTGACATAAGCCACTTTTCACCTTTAATGAATGAAATTCCAGGTAAAAACTCCTTTGCCATGAAGAAGATCCAAATTCAACCAGTTCAGGCTAGTAAACCTGTTTGAAAGACCTTTTTTCAGTGAAATGCAGCTTAGTGCAAAAACAGGCTGCTCTCGCTCTGAAACGCTCATTTTTCACATAAGCCACTTTTCAGCCTTAGGCGACTGTACAGTGCTAAAACAGCCTCCAATCGCTCTGAAACGCTCATTTTTCACATAAGCCACTTTTCAGCGCTAAAACAGCCTCCAATCGCTCTGAAACGCTCATTTTTGACATAATCCACTTTTCACCTTTAATGAATGAAATTCCAGGTAAAAACTCATTTGCCATGAAGAAGATCCAAATTCAACCAGTTCAGGCTAGTAAACCTGTTTGAAAGACCTTTTTTCAGTGAAATGCAGCTTAGTGCAAAAACAGGCTGCTCTCGCTCTGAAACGCTCATTTTTCACATAAGCCACTTTTCAGCGCTAAAACAGCCTCCAATCGCTCTGAAACGCTCATTTTTGACATAAGCCACTTTTCACCTTTAATGAATGAAATTCCAGGTAAAAACTCCTTTGCCATGAAGAAGATCCAAATTCAACCAGTTCAGGCTAGTAAACCTGTTTGAAAGACCTTTTTTCAGTGAAATGCAGCTTAGTGCAAAAACAGGCTGCTCTCGCTCTGAAACGCTCATTTTTCACATAAGCCACTTTTCAGCCTTAGGCGACTGTACAGTGCTAAAACAGCCTCCAATCGCTCTGAAACGCTCATTTTTGACATAAGCCACTTTTCACCTTTAATGAATGAAATTCCAGGTAAAAACTCCTTTGCCATGAAGAAGATCCAAATTCAACCAGTTCAGGCTAGTAAACCTGTTTGAAAGACCTTTTTTCAGTGAAATGCAGCTTAGTGCAAAAACAGGCTGCTCTCGCTCTGAAACGCTCATTTTTCACATAAGCCACTTTTCAGCGCTAAAACAGCCTCCAATCGCTCTGAAACGCTCATTTTTGACATAAGCCACTTTTCACCTTTAATGAATGAAATTCCAGGTAAAAACTCCTTTGCCATGAAGAAGATCCAAATTCAACCAGTTCAGGCTAGTAAACCTGTTTGAAAGACCTTTTTTCAGTGAAATGCAGCTTAGTGCAAAAACAGGCTGCTCTCGCTCTGAAACGCTCATTTTTCACATAAGCCACTTTTCAGCCTTAGGCGACTGTACAGTGCTAAAACAGCCTCCAATCGCTCTGAAACGCTCATTTTTCACATAAGCCACTTTTCAGCGCTAAAACAGCCTCCAATCGCTCTGAAACGCTCATTTTTGACATAAGCCACTTTTCACCTTTAATGAATGAAATTCCAGGTAAAAACTCCTTTGCCATGAAGAAGATCCAAATTCAACCAGTTCAGGCTAGTAAACCTGTTTGAAAGACCTTTTTTCAGTGAAATGCAGCTTAGTGCAAAAACAGGCTGCTCTCGCTCTGAAACGCTCATTTTTCACATAAGCCACTTTTCAGCCTTAGGCGACTGTACAGTGCTAAAACAGCCTCCAATCGCTCTGAAACGCTCATTTTTGACATAAGCCACATTACACCTTTAATGAATGAAATTCCAGGTAAAAACTCCTTTGCCATGAAGAAGATCCAAATTCAACCAGTTCAGGCTAGTAAACCTGTTTGAAAGACCTTTTTTCAGTGAAATGCAGCTTAGTGCAAAAACAGGCTGCTCTCGCTCTGAAACGCTCATTTTTCACATAAGCCACTTTTCAGCCTTAGGCGACTGTACAGTGCTAAAACAGCCTCCAATCGCTCTGAAACGCTCATTTTTGACATAAGCCACTTTTCACCTTTAATGAATGAAATTCCAGGTAAAAACTCCTTTGCCATGAAGAAGATCCAAATTCAACCAGTTCAGGCTAGTAAACCTGTTTGAAAGACCTTTTTTCAGTGAAATGCAGCTTAGTGCAAAAACAGGCTGCTCTCGCTCTGAAACGCTCATTTTTCACATAAGCCACTTTTCAGCCTTAGGCGACTGTACGGTGCTAAAACAGCCTCCAATCGCTCTGAAACGCTCATTTTTGACATAAGCCACTTTTCACCTTTAATGAATGAAATTCCAGGTAAAAACTCCTTTGCCATGAAGAAGATCCAAATTCAACCAGTTCAGGCTAGTAAACCTGTTTGAAAGACCTTTTTTCAGTGAAATGCAGCTTAGTGCAAAAACAGGCTGCTCTCGCTCTGAAACGCTCATTTTTCACATAAGCCACTTTTCAGCCTTAGGCGACTGTACAGTGCTAAAACAGCCTCCAATCGCTCTGAAACGCTCATTTTTGACATAAGCCACTTTTCACCTTTAATGAATGAAATTCCAGGTAAAAACTCCTTTGCCATGAAGAAGATCCAAATTCAACCAGTTCAGGCTAGTAAACCTGTTTGAAAGACCTTTTTTCAGTGAAATGCAGCTTAGTGCAAAAACAGGCTGCTCTCGCTCTGAAACGCTCATTTTTCACATAAGCCACTTTTCAGCCTTAGGCGACTGTACAGTGCTAAAACAGCCTCCAATCGCTCTGAAACGCTCATTTTTGACATAAGCCACTTTTCACCTTTAATGAATGAAATTCCAGGTAAAAACTCCTTTGCCATGAAGAAGATCCAAATTCAACCAGTTCAGGCTAGTAAACCTGTTTGAAAGACCTTTTTTCAGTGAAATGCAGCTTAGTGCAAAAACAGGCTGCTCTCGCTCTGAAACGCTCATTTTTCACATAAGCCACTTTTCAGCCTTAGGCGACTGTACAGTGCTAAAACAGCCTCCAATCGCTCTGAAACGCTCATTTTTGACATAAGCCACTTTTCACCTTTAATGAATGAAATTCCAGGTAAAAACTCCTTTGCCATGAAGAAGATCCAAATTCAACCAGTTCAGGCTAGTAAACCTGTTTGAAAGACCTTTTTTCAGTGAAATGCAGCTTAGTGCAAAAACAGGCTGCTCTCGCTCTGAAACGCTCATTTTTCACATAAGCCACTTTTCAGCGCTAAAACAGCCTCCAATCGCTCTGAAACGCTCATTTTTGACATAAGCCACTTTTCACCTTTAATGAATGAAATTCCAGGTAAAAACTCCTTTGCCATGAAGAAGATCCAAATTCAACCAGTTCAGGCTAGTAAACCTGTTTGAAAGACCTTTTTTCAGTGAAATGCAGCTTAGTGCAAAAACAGGCTGCTCTCGCTCTGAAACGCTCATTTTTCACATAAGCCACTTTTCAGCCTTAGGCGACTGTACAGTGCTAAAACAGCCTCCAATCGCTCTGAAACGCTCATTTTTGACATAAGCCACTTTTCACCTTTAATGAATGAAATTCCAGGTAAAAACTCCTTTGCCATGAAGAAGATCCAAATTCAACCAGTTCAGGCTAGTAAACCTGTTTGAAAGACCTTTTTTCAGTGAAATGCAGCTTAGTGCAAAAACAGGCTGCTCTCGCTCTGAAACGCTCATTTTTCACATAAGCCACTTTTCAGCCTTAGGCGACTGTACAGTGCTAAAACAGCCTCCAATCGCTCTGAAACGCTCATTTTTGACATAATCCACTTTTCACCTTTAATGAATGAAATTCCAGGTAAAAACTCCTTTGCCATGAAGAAGATCCAAATTCAACCAGTTCAGGCTAGTAAACCTGTTTGAAAGACCTTTTTTCAGTGAAATGCAGCTTAGTGCAAAAACAGGCTGCTCTCGCTCTGAAACGCTCATTTTTCACATAAGCCACTTTTCAGCGCTAAAACAGCCTCCAATCGCTCTGAAACGCTCATTTTTGACATAAGCCACTTTTCACCTTTAATGAATGAAATTCCAGGTAAAAACTCCTTTGCCATGAAGAAGATCCAAATTCAACCAGTTCAGGCTAGTAAACCTGTTTGAAAGACCTTTTTTCAGTGAAATGCAGCTTAGTGCAAAAACAGGCTGCTCTCGCTCTGAAACGCTCATTTTTCACATAAGCCACTTTTCAGCCTTAGGCGACTGTACAGTGCTAAAACAGCCTCCAATCGCTCTGAAACGCTCATTTTTGACATAATCCACTTTTCACCTTTAATGAATGAAATTCCAGGTAAAAACTCCTTTGCCATGAAGAAGATCCAAATTCAACCAGTTCAGGCTAGTAAACCTGTTTGAAAGACCTTTTTTCAGTGAAATGCAGCTTAGTGCAAAAACAGGCTGCTCTCGCTCTGAAACGCTCATTTTTCACATAAGCCACTTTTCAGCGCTAAAACAGCCTCCAATCGCTCTGAAACGCTCATTTTTGACATAAGCCACTTTTCACCTTTAATGAATGAAATTCCAGGTAAAAACTCCTTTGCCATGAAGAAGATCCAAATTCAACCAGTTCAGGCTAGTAAACCTGTTTGAAAGACCTTTTTTCAGTGAAATGCAGCTTAGTGCAAAAACAGGCTGCTCTCGCTCTGAAACGCTCATTTTTCACATAAGCCACTTTTCAGCGCTAAAACAGCCTCCAATCGCTCTGAAACGCTCATTTTTGACATAAGCCACTTTTCACCTTTAATGAATGAAATTCCAGGTAAAAACTCCTTTGCCATGAAGAAGATCCAAATTCAACCAGTTCAGGCTAGTAAACCTGTTTGAAAGACCTTTTTTCAGTGAAATGCAGCTTAGTGCAAAAACAGGCTGCTCTCGCTCTGAAACGCTCATTTTTCACATAAGCCACTTTTCAGCCTTAGGCGACTGTACAGTGCTAAAACAGCCTCCAATCGCTCTGAAACGCTCATTTTTGACATAAGCCACTTTTCACCTTTAATGAATGAAATTCCAGGTAAAAACTCCTTTGCCATGAAGAAGATCCAAATTCAACCAGTTCAGGCTAGTAAACCTGTTTGAAAGACCTTTTTTCAGTGAAATGCAGCTTAGTGCAAAAACAGGCTGCTCTCGCTCTGAAACGCTCATTTTTCACATAAGCCACTTTTCAGCGCTAAAACAGCCTCCAATCGCTCTGAAACGCTCATTTTTGACATAAGCCACTTTTCACCTTTAATGAATGAAATTCCAGGTAAAAACTCCTTTGCCATGAAGAAGATCCAAATTCAACCAGTTCAGGCTAGTAAACCTGTTTGAAAGACCTTTTTTCAGTGAAATACAGCTTAGTGCAAAAACAGGCTGCTCTCGCTCTGAAACGCTCATTTTTCACATAAGCCACTTTTCAGCCTTAGGCGACTGTACAGTGCTAAAACAGCCTCCAATCGCTCTGAAACGCTCATTTTTCACATAAGCCACTTTTCAGCGCTAAAACAGCCTCCAATCGCTCTGAAACGCTCATTTTTGACATAAGCCACTTTTCACCTTTAATGAATGAAATTCCAGGTAAAAACTCCTTTGCCATGAAGAAGATCCAAATTCAACCAGTTCAGGCTAGTAAACCTGTTTGAAAGACCTTTTTTCAGTGAAATGCAGCTTAGTGCAAAAACAGGCTGCTCTCGCTCTGAAACGCTCATTTTTCACATAAGCCACTTTTCAGCCTTAGGCGACTGTACAGTGCTAAAACAGCCTCCAATCGCTCTGAAACGCTCATTTTTGACATAAGCCACATTACACCTTTAATGAATGAAATTCCAGGTAAAAACTCCTTTGCCATGAAGAAGATCCAAATTCAACCAGTTCAGGCTAGTAAACCTGTTTGAAAGACCTTTTTTCAGTGAAATGCAGCTTAGTGCAAAAAACAGGCTGCTCTCGCTCTGAAACGCTCATTTTTGACATAACCCACTTTTCAGCCTTAATGAATTAAATTCCAGGTAAAAACTCATTTGCCATGAAGAAGATCCAAATTCAACCAGTTCAGGCTAGTAAACCTGTTTGAAAGACCTTTTTTCAGTGAAATGCAGCTTAGTGCAAAAACAGGCTGCTCTCGCTCTGAAACGCTCATTTTTCACATAAGCCACTTTTGAGCCTTAGGCGACTGTACAGTGCTAAAACAGCCTCCAATCGCTCTGAAACGCTCATTTTTGACATAAGCCACATTTCACCTTTAATGAATGAAATTCCAGGTAAAAACTCCTTTGCCATGAAGAAGATCCAAATTCAACCAGTTCAGGCTAGTAAACCTGTTTGAAAGACCTTTTTTCAGTGAAATGCAGCTTAGTGCAAAAACAGGCTGCTCTCGCTCTGAAACGCTCATTTTTCACATAAGCCACTTTTCAGCCTTAGGCGACTGTACAGTGCTAAAACAGCCTCCAATCGCTCTGAAACGCTCATTTTTGACATAAGCCACTTTTCACCTTTAATGAATGAAATTCCAGGTAAAAACTCCTTTGCCATGAAGAAGATCCAAATTCAACCAGTTCAGGCTAGTAAACCTGTTTGAAAGACCTTTTTTCAGTGAAATGCAGCTTAGTGCAAAAACAGGCTGCTCTCGCTCTGAAACGCTCATTTTTCACATAAGCCACTTTTCAGCCTTAGGCGACTGTACAGTGCTAAAACAGCCTCCAATCGCTCTGAAACGCTCATTTTTCACATAAGCCACTTTTCAGCGCTAAAACAGCCTCCAATCGCTCTGAAACGCTCATTTTTGACATAAGCCACATTTCACCTTTAATGAATGAAATTCCAGGTAAAAACTCCTTTGCCATGAAGAAGATCCAAATTCAACCAGTTCAGGCTAGTAAACCTGTTTGAAAGACCTTTTTTCAGTGAAATGCAGCTTAGTGCAAAAACAGGCTGCTCTCGCTCTGAAACGCTCATTTTTCACATAAGCCACTTTTCAGCGCTAAAACAGCCTCCAATCGCTCTGAAACGCTCATTTTTGACATAAGCCACTTTTCACCTTTAATGAATGAAATTCCAGGTAAAAACTCCTTTGCCATGAAGAAGATCCAAATTCAACCAGTTCAGGCTAGTAAACCTGTTTGAAAGACCTTTTTTCAGTGAAATGCAGCTTAGTGCAAAAACAGGCTGCTCTCGCTCTGAAACGCTCATTTTTCACATAAGCCACTTTTCAGCCTTAGGCGACTGTACAGTGCTAAAACAGCCTCCAATCGCTCTGAAACGCTCATTTTTGACATAAGCCACATTTCACCTTTAATGAATGAAATTCCAGGTAAAAACTCCTTTGCCATGAAGAAGATCCAAATTCAACCAGTTCAGGCTAGTAAACCTGTTTGAAAGACCTTTTTTCAGTGAAATGCAGCTTAGTGCAAAAACAGGCTGCTCTCGCTCTGAAACGCTCATTTTTCACATAAGCCACTTTTCAGCGCTAAAACAGCCTCCAATCGCTCTGAAACGCTCATTTTTGACATAAGCCACTTTTCACCTTTAATGAATGAAATTCCAGGTAAAAACTCCTTTGCCATGAAGAAGATCCAAATTCAACCAGTTCAGGCTAGTAAACCTGTTTGAAAGACCTTTTTTCAGTGAAATGCAGCTTAGTGCAAAAACAGGCTGCTCTCGCTCTGAAACGCTCATTTTTCACATAAGCCACTTTTCAGCCTTAGGCGACTGTACAGTGCTAAAACAGCCTCCAATCGCTCTGAAACGCTCATTTTTGACATAAGCCACATTTCACCTTTAATGAATGAAATTCCAGGTAAAAACTCCTTTGCCATGAAGAAGATCCAAATTCAACCAGTTCAGGCTAGTAAACCTGTTTGAAAGACCTTTTTTCAGTGAAATGCAGCTTAGTGCAAAAACAGGCTGCTCTCGCTCTGAAACGCTCATTTTTCACATAAGCCACTTTTCAGCGCTAAAACAGCCTCCAATCGCTCTGAAACGCTCATTTTTGACATAAGCCACTTTTCACCTTTAATGAATGAAATTCCAGGTAAAAACTCCTTTGCCATGAATAAGATCCAAATTCAACCAGTTCAGGCTAGTAAACCTGTTTGAAAGACCTTTTTTCAGTGAAATGCAGCTTAGTGCAAAAACAGGCTGCTCTCGCTCTGAAACGCTCATTTTTCACATAAGCCACTTTTCAGCGCTAAAACAGCCTCCAATCGCTCTGAAACGCTCATTTTTGACATAATCCACTTTTCACCTTTAATGAATGAAATTCCAGGTAAAAACTCATTTGCCATGAAGAAGATCCAAATTCAACCAGTTCAGGCTAGTAAACCTGTTTGAAAGACCTTTTTTCAGTGAAATGCAGCTTAGTGCAAAAACAGGCTGCTCTCGCTCTGAAACGCTCATTTTTCACATAAGCCACTTTTCAGCCTTAGGCGACTGTACAGTGCTAAAACAGCCTCCAATCGCTCTGAAACGCTCATTTTTCACATAAGCCACTTTTCAGCGCTAAAACAGCCTCCAATCGCTCTGAAACGCTCATTTTTGACATAAGCCACATTTCACCTTTAATGAATGAAATTCCAGGTAAAAACTCCTTTGCCATGAAGAAGATCCAAATTCAACCAGTTCAGGCTAGTAAACCTGTTTGAAAGACCTTTTTTCAGTGAAATGCAGCTTAGTGCAAAAACAGGCTGCTCTCGCTCTGAAACGCTCATTTTTCACATAAGCCACTTTTCAGCGCTAAAACAGCCTCCAATCGCTCTGAAACGCTCATTTTTGACATAAGCCACTTTTCACCTTTAATGAATGAAATTCCAGGTAAAAACTCCTTTGCCATGAATAAGATCCAAATTCAACCAGTTCAGGCTAGTAAACCTGTTTGAAAGACCTTTTTTCAGTGAAATGCAGCTTAGTGCAAAAACAGGCTGCTCTCGCTCTGAAACGCTCATTTTTCACATAAGCCACTTTTCAGCGCTAAAACAGCCTCCAATCGCTCTGAAACGCTCATTTTTGACATAAGCCACATTTCACCTTTAATGAATGAAATTCCAGGTAAAAACTCCTTTGCCATGAAGAAGATCCAAATTCAACCAGTTCAGGCTAGTAAACCTGTTTGAAAGACCTTTTTTCAGTGAAATGCAGCTTAGTGCAAAAACAGGCTGCTCTCGCTCTGAAACGCTCATTTTTCACATAAGCCACTTTTCAGCCTTAGGCGACTGTACAGTGCTAAAACAGCCTCCAATCGCTCTGAAACGCTCATTTTTGACATAAGCCACTTTTCACCTTTAATGTATGAAATTCCAGGTAAAAACTCCTTTGCCATGAAGAAGATCCAAATTCAACCAGTTCAGGCTAGTAAACCTGTTTGAAAGACCTTTTTTCAGTGAAATGCAGCTTAGTGCAAAAACAGGCTGCTCTCGCTCTGAAACGCTCATTTTTCACATAAGCCACTTTTCAGCCTTAGGCGACTGTACAGTGCTAAAACAGCCTCCAATCGCTCTGAAACGCTCATTTTTCACATAAGCCACTTTTCAGCGCTAAAACAGCCTCCAATCGCTCTGAAACGCTCATTTTTGACATAAGCCACATTTCACCTTTAATGAATGAAATTCCAGGTAAAAACTCCTTTGCCATGAAGAAGATCCAAATTCAACCAGTTCAGGCTAGTAAACCTGTTTGAAAGACCTTTTTTCAGTGAAATGCAGCTTAGTGCAAAAACAGGCTGCTCTCGCTCTGAAACGCTCATTTTTCACATAAGCCACTTTTCAGCGCTAAAACAGCCTCCAATCGCTCTGAAACGCTCATTTTTGACATAAGCCACTTTTCACCTTTAATGAATGAAATTCCAGGTAAAAACTCCTTTGCCATGAAGAAGATCCAAATTCAACCAGTTCAGGCTAGTAAACCTGTTTGAAAGACCTTTTTTCAGTGAAATGCAGCTTAGTGCAAAAACAGGCTGCTCTCGCTCTGAAACGCTCATTTTTCACATAAGCCACTTTTCAGCCTTAGGCGACTGTACAGTGCTAAAACAGCCTCCAATCGCTCTGAAACGCTCATTTTTGACATAATCCACTTTTCACCTTTAATGAATGAAATTCCAGGTAAAAACTCCTTTGCCATGAAGAAGATCCAAATTCAACCAGTTCAGGCTAGTAAACCTGTTTGAAAGACCTTTTTTCAGTGAAATGCAGCTTAGTGCAAAAACAGGCTGCTCTCGCTCTGAAACGCTCATTTTTCACATAAGCCACTTTTCAGCGCTAAAACAGCCTCCAATCGCTCTGAAACGCTCATTTTTGACATAAGCCACTTTTCACCTTTAATGAATGAAATTCCAGGTAAAAACTCCTTTGCCATGAAGAAGATCCAAATTCAACCAGTTCAGGCTAGTAAACCTGTTTGAAAGACCTTTTTTCAGTGAAATGCAGCTTAGTGCAAAAACAGGCTGCTCTCGCTCTGAAACGCTCATTTTTCACATAAGCCACTTTTCAGCCTTAGGCGACTGTACAGTGCTAAAACAGCCTCCAATCGCTCTGAAACGCTCATTTTTGACATAAGCCACATTTCACCTTTAATGAATGAAATTCCAGGTAAAAACTCCTTTGCCATGAAGAAGATCCAAATTCAACCAGTTCAGGCTAGTAAACCTGTTTGAAAGACCTTTTTTCAGTGAAATGCAGCTTAGTGCAAAAACAGGCTGCTCTCGCTCTGAAACGCTCATTTTTCACATAAGCCACTTTTCAGCGCTAAAACAGCCTCCAATCGCTCTGAAACGCTCATTTTTGACATAAGCCACTTTTCACCTTTAATGAATGAAATTCCAGGTAAAAACTCCTTTGCCATGAATAAGATCCAAATTCAACCAGTTCAGGCTAGTAAACCTGTTTGAAAGACCTTTTTTCAGTGAAATGCAGCTTAGTGCAAAAACAGGCTGCTCTCGCTCTGAAACGCTCATTTTTCACATAAGCCACTTTTCAGCCTTAGGCGACTGTACAGTGCTAAAACAGCCTCCAATCGCTCTGAAACGCTCATTTTTGACATAATCCACTTTTCACCTTTAATGAATGAAATTCCAGGTAAAAACTCCTTTGCCATGAAGAAGATCCAAATTCAACCAGTTCAGGCTAGTAAACCTGTTTGAAAGACCCTTTTTCAGTGAAATGCAGCTTAGTGCAAAAACAGGCTGCTCTCGCTCTGAAACGCTCATTTTTCACATAAGCCACTTTTCAGCGCTAAAACAGCCTCCAATCGCTCTGAAACGCTCATTTTTGACATAATCCACTTTTCACCTTTAATGAATGAAATTCCAGGTAAAAACTCATTTGCCATGAAGAAGATCCAAATTCAACCAGTTCAGGCTAGTAAACCTGTTTGAAAGACCTTTTTTCAGTGAAATGCAGCTTAGTGCAAAAACAGGCTGCTCTCGCTCTGAAACGCTCATTTTTCACATAAGCCACTTTTCAGCCTTAGGCGACTGTACAGTGCTAAAACAGCCTCCAATCGCTCTGAAACGCTCATTTTTCACATAAGCCACTTTTCAGCGCTAAAACAGCCTCCAATCGCTCTGAAACGCTCATTTTTGACATAAGCCACATTTCACCTTTAATGAATGAAATTCCAGGTAAAAACTCCTTTGCCATGAAGAAGATCCAAATTCAACCAGTTCAGGCTAGTAAACCTGTTTGAAAGACCTTTTTTCAGTGAAATGCAGCTTAGTGCAAAAACAGGCTGCTCTCGCTCTGAAACGCTCATTTTTCACATAAGCCACTTTTCAGCGCTAAAACAGCCTCCAATCGCTCTGAAACGCTCATTTTTGACATAAGCCACTTTTCACCTTTAATGAATGAAATTCCAGGTAAAAACTCCTTTGCCATGAAGAAGATCCAAATTCAACCAGTTCAGGCTAGTAAACCTGTTTGAAAGACCTTTTTTCAGTGAAATGCAGCTTAGTGCAAAAACAGGCTGCTCTCGCTCTGAAACGCTCATTTTTCACATAAGCCACTTTTCAGCCTTAGGCGACTGTACAGTGCTAAAACAGCCTCCAATCGCTCTGAAACGCTCATTTTTGACATAAGCCACTTTTCACCTTTAATGAATGAAATTCCAGGTAAAAACTCCTTTGCCATGAAGAAGATCCAAATTCAACCAGTTCAGGCTAGTAAACCTGTTTGAAAGACCTTTTTTCAGTGAAATGCAGCTTAGTGCAAAAACAGGCTGCTCTCGCTCTGAAACGCTCATTTTTCACATAAGCCACTTTTCAGCGCTAAAACAGCCTCCAATCGCTCTGAAACGCTCATTTTTGACATAAGCCACTTTTCACCTTTAATGAATGAAATTCCAGGTAAAAACTCCTTTGCCATGAAGAAGATCCAAATTCAACCAGTTCAGGCTAGTAAACCTGTTTGAAAGACCTTTTTTCAGTGAAATGCAGCTTAGTGCAAAAACAGGCTGCTCTCGCTCTGAAACGCTCATTTTTCACATAAGCCACTTTTCAGCGCTAAAACAGCCTCCAATCGCTCTGAAACGCTCATTTTTGACATAAGCCACTTTTCACCTTTAATGAATGAAATTCCAGGTAAAAACTCCTTTGCCATGAAGAAGATCCAAATTCAACCAGTTCAGGCTAGTAAACCTGTTTGAAAGACCTTTTTTCAGTGAAATGCAGCTTAGTGCAAAAACAGGCTGCTCTCGCTCTGAAACGCTCATTTTTCACATAAGCCACTTTTCAGCCTTAGGCGACTGTACAGTGCTAAAACAGCCTCCAATCGCTCTGAAACGCTCATTTTTGACATAATCCACTTTTCACCTTTAATGAATGAAATTCCAGGTAAAAACTCCTTTGCCATGAAGAAGATCCAAATTCAACCAGTTCAGGCTAGTAAACCTGTTTGAAAGACTTTTTTTCAGTGAAATGCAGCTTAGTGCAAAAACAGGCTGCTCTCGCTCTGAAACGCTCATTTTTCACATAAGCCACTTTTCAGCCTTAGGCGACTGTACAGTGCTATAACAGCCTCCAATCGCTCTGAAACGCTCATTTTTGACATAAGCCACTTTTCACCTTTAATGAATGAAATTCCAGGTAAAAACTCCTTTGCCATGAAGAAGATCCAAATTCAACCAGTTCAGGCTAGTAAACCTGTTTGAAAGACCTTTTTTCAGTGAAATGCAGCTTAGTGCAAAAACAGGCTGCTCTCGCTCTGAAACGCTCATTTTTCACATAAGCCACTTTTCAGTGCTATAACAGCCTCCAATCGCTCTGAAACGCTCATTTTTGACATAAGCCACTTTTCACCTTTAATGAATGAAATTCCAGGTAAAAACTCCTTTGCCATGAAGAAGATCCAAATTCAACCAGTTCAGGCTAGTAAACCTGTTTGAAAGACCTTTTTTCAGTGAAATGCAGCTTAGTGCAAAAACAGGCTGCTCTCGCTCTGAAACGCTCATTTTTCACATAAGCCACTTTTCAGCCTTAGGCGACTGTACAGTGCTAAAACAGCCTCCAATCGCTCTGAAACGCTCATTTTTGACATAATCCACTTTTCACCTTTAATGAATGAAATTCCAGGTAAAAACTCCTTTGCCATGAAGAAGATCCAAATTCAACCAGTTCAGGCTAGTAAACCTGTTTGAAAGACCTTTTTTCAGTGAAATGCAGCTTAGTGCAAAAACAGGCTGCTCTCGCTCTGAAACGCTCATTTTTCACATAAGCCACTTTTCAGCGCTAAAACAGCCTCCAATCGCTCTGAAACGCTCATTTTTGACATAAGCCACTTTTCACCTTTAATGAATGAAATTCCAGGTAAAAACTCCTTTGCCATGAAGAAGATCCAAATTCAACCAGTTCAGGCTAGTAAACCTGTTTGAAAGACCTTTTTTCAGTGAAATGCAGCTTAGTGCAAAAACAGGCTGCTCTCGCTCTGAAACGCTCATTTTTCACATAAGCCACTTTTCAGCCTTAGGCGACTGTACAGTGCTAAAACAGCCTCCAATCGCTCTGAAACGCTCATTTTTCACATAAGCCACTTTTCACCTTTAATGAATGAAATTCCAGGTAAAAACTCCTTTGCCATGAAGAAGATCCAAATTCAACCAGTTCAGGCTAGTAAACCTGTTTGAAAGACCTTTTTTCAGTGAAATGCAGCTTAGTGCAAAAACAGGCTGCTCTCGCTCTGAAACGCTCATTTTTCACATAAGCCACTTTTCAGCCTTAGGCGACTGTACAGTGCTAAAACAGCCTCCAATCGCTCTGAAACGCTCATTTTTCACATAAGCCACTTTTCAGCGCTAAAACAGCCTCCAATCGCTCTGAAACGCTCATTTTTGACATAAGCCACATTTCACCTTTAATGAATGAAATTCCAGGTAAAAACTCCTTTGCCATGAAGAAGATCCAAATTCAACCAGTTCAGGCTAGTAAACCTGTTTGAAAGACCTTTTTTCAGTGAAATGCAGCTTAGTGCAAAAACAGGCTGCTCTCGCTCTGAAACGCTCATTTTTCACATAAGCCACTTTTCAGCGCTAAAACAGCCTCCAATCGCTCTGAAACGCTCATTTTTGACATAAGCCACTTTTCACCTTTAATGAATGAAATTCCAGGTAAAAACTCCTTTGCCATGAATAAGATCCAAATTCAACCAGTTCAGGCTAGTAAACCTGTTTGAAAGACCTTTTTTCAGTGAAATGCAGCTTAGTGCAAAAACAGGCTGCTCTCGCTCTGAAACGCTCATTTTTCACATAAGCCACTTTTCAGCCTTAGGCGACTGTACAGTGCTAAAACAGCCTCCAATCGCTCTGAAACGCTCATTTTTGACATAATCCACTTTTCACCTTTAATGAATGAAATTCCAGGTAAAAACTCCTTTGCCATGAAGAAGATCCAAATTCAACCAGTTCAGGCTAGTAAACCTGTTTGAAAGACTTTTTTTCAGTGAAATGCAGCTTAGTGCAAAAACAGGCTGCTCTCGCTCTGAAACGCTCATTTTTCACATAAGCCACTTTTCAGCCTTAGGCGACTGTACAGTGCTATAACAGCCTCCAATCGCTCTGAAACGCTCATTTTTGACATAAGCCACTTTTCACCTTTAATGAATGAAATTCCAGGTAAAAACTCCTTTGCCATGAAGAAGATCCAAATTCAACCAGTTCAGGCTAGTAAACCTGTTTGAAAGACCTTTTTTCAGTGAAATGCAGCTTAGTGCAAAAACAGGCTGCTCTCGCTCTGAAACGCTCATTTTTCACATAAGCCACTTTTCAGTGCTATAACAGCCTCCAATCGCTCTGAAACGCTCATTTTTGACATAAGCCACTTTTCACCTTTAATGAATGAAATTCCAGGTAAAAACTCCTTTGCCATGAAGAAGATCCAAATTCAACCAGTTCAGGCTAGTAAACCTGTTTGAAAGACCTTTTTTCAGTGAAATGCAGCTTAGTGCAAAAACAGGCTGCTCTCGCTCTGAAACGCTCATTTTTCACATAAGCCACTTTTCAGCCTTAGGCGACTGTACAGTGCTAAAACAGCCTCCAATCGCTCTGAAACGCTCATTTTTGACATAATCCACTTTTCACCTTTAATGAATGAAATTCCAGGTAAAAACTCCTTTGCCATGAAGAAGATCCAAATTCAACCAGTTCAGGCTAGTAAACCTGTTTGAAAGACCTTTTTTCAGTGAAATGCAGCTTAGTGCAAAAACAGGCTGCTCTCGCTCTGAAACGCTCATTTTTCACATAAGCCACTTTTCAGCGCTAAAACAGCCTCCAATCGCTCTGAAACGCTCATTTTTGACATAAGCCACTTTTCACCTTTAATGAATGAAATTCCAGGTAAAAACTCCTTTGCCATGAAGAAGATCCAAATTCAACCAGTTCAGGCTAGTAAACCTGTTTGAAAGACCTTTTTTCAGTGAAATGCAGCTTAGTGCAAAAACAGGCTGCTCTCGCTCTGAAACGCTCATTTTTCACATAAGCCACTTTTCAGCCTTAGGCGACTGTACAGTGCTAAAACAGCCTCCAATCGCTCTGAAACGCTCATTTTTGACATAAGCCACTTTTCACCTTTAATGAATGAAATTCCAGGTAAAAACTCCTTTGCCATGAAGAAGATCCAAATTCAACCAGTTCAGGCTAGTAAACCTGTTTGAAAGACCTTTTTTCAGTGAAATGCAGCTTAGTGCAAAAACAGGCTGCTCTCGCTCTGAAACGCTCATTTTTCACATAAGCCACTTTTCAGCCTTAGGCGACTGTACAGTGCTAAAACAGCCTCCAATCGCTCTGAAACGCTCATTTTTGACATAATCCACTTTTCACCTTTAATGAATGAAATTCCAGGTAAAAACTCCTTTGCCATGAAGAAGATCCAAATTCAACCAGTTCAGGCTAGTAAACCTGTTTGAAAGACCTTTTTTCAGTGAAATGCAGCTTAGTGCAAAAACAGGCTGCTCTTGCTCTGAAACGCTCATTTTTCACATAAGCCACTTTTCAGCGCTAAAACAGCCTCCAATCGCTCTGAAACGCTCATTTTTGACATAATCCACTTTTCACCTTTAATGAATGAAATTCCAGGTAAAAACTCCTTTGCCATGAAGAAGATCCAAATTCAACCAGTTCAGGCTAGTAAACCTGTTTGAAAGACCTTTTTTCAGTGAAATGCAGCTTAGTGCAAAAACAGGCTGCTCTCGCTCTGAAACGCTCATTTTTCACATAAGCCACTTTTCAGCGCTAAAACAGCCTCCAATCGCTCTGAAACGCTCATTTTTGACATAAGCCACTTTTCACCTTTAATGAATGAAATTCCAGGTAAAAACTCCTTTGCCATGAAGAAGATCCAAATTCAACCAGTTCAGGCTAGTAAACCTGTTTGAAAGACCTTTTTTCAGTGAAATGCAGCTTAGTGCAAAAACAGGCTGCTCTCGCTCTGAAACGCTCATTTTTCACATAAGCCACTTTTCAGCCTTAGGCGACTGTACAGTGCTAAAACAGCCTCCAATCGCTCTGAAACGCTCATTTTTCACATAAGCCACTTTTCACCTTTAATGAATGAAATTCCAGGTAAAAACTCCTTTGCCATGAAGAAGATCCAAATTCAACCAGTTCAGGCTAGTAAACCTGTTTGAAAGACCTTTTTTCAGTGAAATGCAGCTTAGTGCAAAAACAGGCTGCTCTCGCTCTGAAACGCTCATTTTTCACATAAGCCACTTTTCAGCCTTAGGCGACTGTACAGTGCTAAAACAGCCTCCAATCGCTCTGAAACGCTCATTTTTGACATAATCCACTTTTCAACTTTAATGAATGAAATTCCAGGTAAAAACTCCTTTGCCATGAAGAAGATCCAAATTCAACCAGTTCAGGCTAGTAAACCTGTTTGAAAGACCTTTTTTCAGTGAAATGCAGCTTAGTGCAAAAACAGGCTGCTCTCGCTCTGAAACGCTCATTTTTCACATAAGCCACTTTTCAGCGCTAAAACAGCCTCCAATCGCTCTGAAACGCTCATTTTTGACATAAGCCACTTTTCACCTTTAATGAATGAAATTCCAGGTAAAAACTCCTTTGCCATGAAGAAGATCCAAATTCAACCAGTTCAGGCTAGTAAACCTGTTTGAAAGACCTTTTTTCAGTGAAATGCAGCTTAGTGCAAAAACAGGCTGCTCTCGCTCTGAAACGCTCATTTTTCACATAAGCCACTTTTCAGCCTTAGGCGACTGTACAGTGCTAAAACAGCCTCCAATCGCTCTGAAACGCTCATTTTTCACATAAGCCACTTTTCAGCGCTAAAACAGCCTCCAATCGCTCTGAAACGCTCATTTTTGACATAAGCCACATTTCACCTTTAATGAATGAAATTCCAGGTAAAAACTCCTTTGCCATGAAGAAGATCCAAATTCAACCAGTTCAGGCTAGTAAACCTGTTTGAAAGACCTTTTTTCAGTGAAATGCAGCTTAGTGCAAAAACAGGCTGCTCTCGCTCTGAAACGCTCATTTTTCACATAAGCCACTTTTCAGCGCTAAAACAGCCTCCAATCGCTCTGAAACGCTCATTTTTGACATAAGCCACTTTTCACCTTTAATGAATGAAATTCCAGGTAAAAACTCCTTTGCCATGAAGAAGATCCAAATTCAACCAGTTCAGGCTAGTCAACCTGTTTGAAAGACCTTTTTTCAGTGAAATGCAGCTTAGTGCAAAAACAGGCTGCTCTCGCTCTGAAACGCTCATTTTTCACATAAGCCACTTTTCAGCCTTAGGCGACTGTACAGTGCTAAAACAGCCTCCAATCGCTCTGAAACGCTCATTTTTCACATAAGCCACTTTTCAGCGCTAAAACAGCCTCCAATCGCTCTGAAACGCTCATTTTTGACATAAGCCACATTACACCTTTAATGAATGAAATTCCAGGTAAAAACTCCTTTGCCATGAAGAAGATCCAAATTCAACCAGTTCAGGCTAGTAAACCTGTTTGAAAGACCTTTTTTCAGTGAAATACAGCTTAGTGCAAAAAACAGGCTGCTCTCGCTCTGAAACGCTCATTTTTGACATAACCCACTTTTCAGCCTTAATGAATTAAATTCCAGGTAAAAACTCATTTGCCATGAAGAAGATCCAAATTCAACCAGTTCAGGCTAGTAAACCTGTTTGAAAGACCTTTTTTCAGTGAAATGCAGCTTAGTGCAAAAACAGGCTGCTCTCGCTCTGAAACGCTCATTTTTCACATAAGCCACTTTTGAGCCTTAGGCGACTGTACAGTGCTAAAACAGCCTCCAATCGCTCTGAAACGCTCATTTTTGACATAAGCCACATTTCACCTTTAATGAATGAAATTCCAGGTAAAAACTCCTTTGCCATGAAGAAGATCCAAATTCAACCAGTTCAGGCTAGTAAACCTGTTTGAAAGACCTTTTTTCAGTGAAATGCAGCTTAGTGCAAAAACAGGCTGCTCTCGCTCTGAAACGCTCATTTTTCACATAAGCCACTTTTCAGCGCTAAAACAGCCTCCAATCGCTCTGAAACGCTCATTTTTGACATAAGCCACTTTTCACCTTTAATGAATGAAATTCCAGGTAAAAACTCCTTTGCCATGAATAAGATCCAAATTCAACCAGTTCAGGCTAGTAAACCTGTTTGAAAGACCTTTTTTCAGTGAAATGCAGCTTAGTGCAAAAACAGGCTGCTCTCGCTCTGAAACGCTCATTTTTCACATAAGCCACTTTTCAGCCTTAGGCGACTGTACAGTGCTAAAACAGCCTCCAATCGCTCTGAAACGCTCATTTTTGACATAATCCACTTTTCACCTTTAATGAATGAAATTCCAGGTAAAAACTCCTTTGCCATGAAGAAGATCCAAATTCAACCAGTTCAGGCTAGTAAACCTGTTTGAAAGACTTTTTTTCAGTGAAATGCAGCTTAGTGCAAAAACAGGCTGCTCTCGCTCTGAAACGCTCATTTTTCACATAAGCCACTTTTCAGCCTTAGGCGACTGTACAGTGCTATAACAGCCTCCAATCGCTCTGAAACGCTCATTTTTGACATAAGCCACTTTTCACCTTTAATGAATGAAATTCCAGGTAAAAACTCCTTTGCCATGAAGAAGATCCAAATTCAACCAGTTCAGGCTAGTAAACCTGTTTGAAAGACCTTTTTTCAGTGAAATGCAGCTTAGTGCAAAAACAGGCTGCTCTCGCTCTGAAACGCTCATTTTTCACATAAGCCACTTTTCAGCCTTAGGCGACTGTACAGTGCTATAACAGCCTCCAATCGCTCTGAAACGCTCATTTTTGACATAAGCCACTTTTCACCTTTAATGAATGAAATTCCAGGTAAAAACTCCTTTGCCATGAAGAAGATCCAAATTCAACCAGTTCAGGCTAGTAAACCTGTTTGAAAGACCTTTTTTCAGTGAAATGCAGCTTAGTGCAAAAACAGGCTGCTCTCGCTCTGAAACGCTCATTTTTCACATAAGCCACTTTTCAGCGCTAAAACAGCCTCCAATCGCTCTGAAACGCTCATTTTTGACATAAGCCACTTTTCACCTTTAATGAATGAAATTCCAGGTAAAAACTCCTTTGCCATGAAGAAGATCCAAATTCAACCAGTTCAGGCTAGTAAACCTGTTTGAAAGACCTTTTTTCAGTGAAATGCAGCTTAGTGCAAAAACAGGCTGCTCTCGCTCTGAAACGCTCATTTTTCACATAAGCCACTTTTCAGCCTTAGGCGACTGTACAGTGCTAAAACAGCCTCCAATCGCTCTGAAACGCTCATTTTTGACATAAGCCACTTTTCACCTTTAATGAATGAAATTCCAGGTAAAAACTCCTTTGCCATGAAGAAGATCCAAATTCAACCAGTTCAGGCTAGTAAACCTGTTTGAAAGACCTTTTTTCAGTGAAATGCAGCTTAGTGCAAAAACAGGCTGCTCTCGCTCTGAAACGCTCATTTTTCACATAAGCCACTTTTCAGCCTTAGGCGACTGTACAGTGCTAAAACAGCCTCCAATCGCTCTGAAACGCTCATTTTTGACATAATCCACTTTTCACCTTTAATGAATGAAATTCCAGGTAAAAACTCCTTTGCCATGAAGAAGATCCAAATTCAACCAGTTCAGGCTAGTAAACCTGTTTGAAAGACCTTTTTTCAGTGAAATGCAGCTTAGTGCAAAAACAGGCTGCTCTTGCTCTGAAACGCTCATTTTTCACATAAGCCACTTTTCAGCGCTAAAACAGCCTCCAATCGCTCTGAAACGCTCATTTTTGACATAATCCACTTTTCACCTTTAATGAATGAAATTCCAGGTAAAAACTCCTTTGCCATGAAGAAGATCCAAATTCAACCAGTTCAGGCTAGTAAACCTGTTTGAAAGACCTTTTTTCAGTGAAATGCAGCTTAGTGCAAAAACAGGCTGCTCTCGCTCTGAAACGCTCATTTTTCACATAAGCCACTTTTCAGCCTTAGGCGACTGTACAGTGCTAAAACAGCCTCCAATCGCTCTGAAACGCTCATTTTTGACATAATCCACTTTTCACCTTTAATGAATGAAATTCCAGGTAAAAACTCCTTTGCCATGAAGAAGATCCAAATTCAACCAGTTCAGGCTAGTAAACCTGTTTGAAAGACCTTTTTTCAGTGAAATGCAGCTTAGTGCAAAAACAGGCTGCTCTTGCTCTGAAACGCTCATTTTTCACATAAGCCACTTTTCAGCGCTAAAACAGCCTCCAATCGCTCTGAAACGCTCATTTTTGACATAATCCACTTTTCACCTTTAATGAATGAAATTCCAGGTAAAAACTCATTTGCCATGAAGAAGATCCAAATTCAACCAGTTCAGGCTAGTAAACCTGTTTGAAAGACCTTTTTTCAGTGAAATGCAGCTTAGTGCAAAAACAGGCTGCTCTCGCTCTGAAACGCTCATTTTTCACATAAGCCACTTTTCAGCGCTAAAACAGCCTCCAATCGCTCTGAAACGCTCATTTTTGACATAAGCCACTTTTCACCTTTAATGAATGAAATTCCAGGTAAAAACTCCTTTGCCATGAAGAAGATCCAAATTCAACCAGTTCAGGCTAGTAAACCTGTTTGAAAGACCTTTTTTCAGTGAAATGCAGCTTAGTGCAAAAACAGGCTGCTCTCGCTCTGAAACGCTCATTTTTCACATAAGCCACTTTTCAGCCTTAGGCGACTGTACAGTGCTAAAACAGCCTCCAATCGCTCTGAAACGCTCATTTTTCACATAAGCCACTTTTCAGCGCTAAAACAGCCTCCAATCGCTCTGAAACGCTCATTTTTGACATAAGCCACATTTCACCTTTAATGAATGAAATTCCAGGTAAAAACTCCTTTGCCATGAAGAAGATCCAAATTCAACCAGTTCAGGCTAGTAAACCTGTTTGAAAGACCTTTTTTCAGTGAAATGCAGCTTAGTGCAAAAACAGGCTGCTCTCGCTCTGAAACGCTCATTTTTCACATAAGCCACTTTTCAGCGCTAAAACAGCCTCCAATCGCTCTGAAACGCTCATTTTTGACATAAGCCACTTTTCACCTTTAATGAATGAAATTCCAGGTAAAAACTCCTTTGCCATGAAGAAGATCCAAATTCAACCAGTTCAGGCTAGTAAACCTGTTTGAAAGACCTTTTTTCAGTGAAATGCAGCTTAGTGCAAAAACAGGCTGCTCTCGCTCTGAAACGCTCATTTTTCACATAAGCCACTTTTCAGCCTTAGGCGACTGTACAGTGCTAAAACAGCCTCCAATCGCTCTGAAACGCTCATTTTTGACATAATCCACTTTTCACCTTTAATGAATGAAATTCCAGGTAAAAACTCCTTTGCCATGAAGAAGATCCAAATTCAACCAGTTCAGGCTAGTAAACCTGTTTGAAAGACCTTTTTTCAGTGAAATGCAGCTTAGTGCAAAAACAGGCTGCTCTCGCTCTGAAACGCTCATTTTTCACATAAGCCACTTTTCAGCCTTAGGCGACTGTACAGTGCTAAAACAGCCTCCAATCGCTCTGAAACGCTCATTTTTGACATAATCCACTTTTCACCTTTAATGAATGAAATTCCAGGTAAAAACTCCTTTGCCATGAAGAAGATCCAAATTCAACCAGTTCAGGCTAGTAAACCTGTTTGAAAGACCTTTTTTCAGTGAAATGCAGCTTAGTGCAAAAACAGGCTGCTCTTGCTCTGAAACGCTCATTTTTCACATAAGCCACTTTTCAGCGCTAAAACAGCCTCCAATCGCTCTGAAACGCTCATTTTTGACATAATCCACTTTTCACCTTTAATGAATGAAATTCCAGGTAAAAACTCATTTGCCATGAAGAAGATCCAAATTCAACCAGTTCAGGCTAGTAAACCTGTTTGAAAGACCTTTTTTCAGTGAAATGCAGCTTAGTGCAAAAACAGGCTGCTCTCGCTCTGAAACGCTCATTTTTCACATAAGCCACTTTTCAGCGCTAAAACAGCCTCCAATCGCTCTGAAACGCTCATTTTTGACATAAGCCACTTTTCACCTTTAATGAATGAAATTCCAGGTAAAAACTCCTTTGCCATGAAGAAGATCCAAATTCAACCAGTTCAGGCTAGTAAACCTGTTTGAAAGACCTTTTTTCAGTGAAATGCAGCTTAGTGCAAAAACAGGCTGCTCTCGCTCTGAAACGCTCATTTTTCACATAAGCCACTTTTCAGCCTTAGGCGACTGTACAGTGCTAAAACAGCCTCCAATCGCTCTGAAACGCTCATTTTTCACATAAGCCACTTTTCAGCGCTAAAACAGCCTCCGATCGCTCTGAAACGCTCATTTTTGACATAAGCCACATTTCACCTTTAATGAATGAAATTCCAGGTAAAAACTCCTTTGCCATGAAGAAGATCCAAATTCAACCAGTTCAGGCTAGTAAACCTGTTTGAAAGACCTTTTTTCAGTGAAATGCAGCTTAGTGCAAAAACAGGCTGCTCTCGCTCTGAAACGCTCATTTTTCACATAAGCCACTTTTCAGCCTTAGGCGACTGTACAGTGCTAAAACAGCCTCCAATCGCTCTGAAACGCTCATTTTTGACATAAGCCACTTTTCACCTTTAATGAATGAAATTCCAGGTAAAAACTCCTTTGCCATGAAGAAGATCCAAATTCAACCAGTTCAGGCTAGTAAACCTGTTTGAAAGACCTTTTTTCAGTGAAATGCAGCTTAGTGCAAAAACAGGCTGCTCTCGCTCTGAAACGCTCATTTTTCACATAAGCCACTTTTCAGCCTTAGGCGACTGTACAGTGCTAAAACAGCCTCCAATCGCTCTGAAACGCTCATTTTTCACATAAGCCACTTTTCACCTTTAATGAATGAAATTCCAGGTAAAAACTCCTTTGCCATGAAGAAGATCCAAATTCAACCAGTTCAGGCTAGTAAACCTGTTTGAAAGACCTTTTTTCAGTGAAATGCAGCTTAGTGCAAAAACAGGCTGCTCTCGCTCTGAAACGCTCATTTTTCACATAAGCCACTTTTCAGCGCTAAAACAGCCTCCAATCGCTCTGAAACGCTCATTTTTGACATAAGCCACTTTTCACCTTTAATGAATGAAATTCCAGGTAAAAACTCCTTTGCCATGAAGAAGATCCAAATTCAACCAGTTCAGGCTAGTAAACCTGTTTGAAAGACCTTTTTTCAGTGAAATGCAGCTTAGTGCAAAAACAGGCTGCTCTCGCTCTGAAACGCTCATTTTTCACATAAGCCACTTTTCAGCCTTAGGCGACTGTACAGTGCTAAAACAGCCTCCAATCGCTCTGAAACGCTCATTTTTCACATAAGCCACTTTTCAGCGCTAAAACAGCCTCCAATCGCTCTGAAACGCTCATTTTTGACATAAGCCACATTTCACCTTTAATGAATGAAATTCCAGGTAAAAACTCCTTTGCCATGAAGAAGATCCAAATTCAACCAGTTCAGGCTAGTAAACCTGTTTGAAAGACCTTTTTTCAGTGAAATGCAGCTTAGTGCAAAAACAGGCTGCTCTCGCTCTGAAACGCTCATTTTTCACATAAGCCACTTTTCAGCGCTAAAACAGCCTCCAATCGCTCTGAAACGCTCATTTTTGACATAAGCCACTTTTCACCTTTAATGAATGAAATTCCAGGTAAAAACTCCTTTGCCATGAAGAAGATCCAAATTCAACCAGTTCAGGCTAGTAAACCTGTTTGAAAGACCTTTTTTCAGTGAAATGCAGCTTAGTGCAAAAACAGGCTGCTCTCGCTCTGAAACGCTCATTTTTCACATAAGCCACTCTTCAGCGCTAAAACAGCCTCCAATCGCTCTGAAACGCTCATTTTTGACATAAGCCACTTTTCACCTTTAATGAATGAAATTCCAGGTAAAAACTCCTTTGCCATGAAGAAGATCCAAATTCAACCAGTTCAGGCTAGTAAACCTGTTTGAAAGACCTTTTTTCAGTGAAATGCAGCTTAGTGCAAAAACAGGCTGCTCTCGCTCTGAAACGCTCATTTTTCACATAAGCCACTTTTCAGCCTTAGGCGACTGTACAGTGCTAAAACAGCCTCCAATCGCTCTGAAACGCTCATTTTTGACATAATCCACTTTTCACCTTTAATGAATGAAATTCCAGGTAAAAACTCCTTTGCCATGAAGAAGATCCAAATTCAACCAGTTCAGGCTAGTAAACCTGTTTGAAAGACCTTTTTTCAGTGAAATGCAGCTTAGTGCAAAAACAGGCTGCTCTTGCTCTGAAACGCTCATTTTTCACATAAGCCACTTTTCAGCGCTAAAACAGCCTCCAATCGCTCTGAAACGCTCATTTTTGACATAATCCACTTTTCACCTTTAATGAATGAAATTCCAGGTAAAAACTCATTTGCCATGAAGAAGATCCAAATTCAACCAGTTCAGGCTAGTAAACCTGTTTGAAAGACCTTTTTTCAGTGAAATGCAGCTTAGTGCAAAAACAGGCTGCTCTCGCTCTGAAACGCTCATTTTTCACATAAGCCACTTTTCACCTTTAATGAATGAAATTCCAGGTAAAAACTCCTTTGCCATGAAGAAGATCCAAATTCAACCAGTTCAGGCTAGTAAACCTGTTTGAAAGACCTTTTTTCAGTGAAATGCAGCTTAGTGCAAAAACAGGCTGCTCTCGCTCTGAAACGCTCATTTTTCACATAAGCCACTTTTCAGCCTTAGGCGACTGTACAGTGCTAAAACAGCCTCCAATCGCTCTGAAACGCTCATTTTTCACATAAGCCACTTTTCAGCGCTAAAACAGCCTCCAATCGCTCTGAAACGCTCATTTTTGACATAATCCACTTTTCACCTTTAATGAATGAAATTCCAGGTAAAAACTCATTTGCCATGAAGAAGATCCAAATTCAACCAGTTCAGGCTAGTAAACCTGTTTGAAAGACCTTTTTTCAGTGAAATGCAGCTTAGTGCAAAAACAGGCTGCTCTCGCTCTGAAACGCTCATTTTTCACATAAGCCACTTTTCAGCCTTAGGCGACTGTACAGTGCTAAAACAGCCTCCAATCGCTCTGAAACGCTCATTTTTGACATAAGCCACTTTTCACCTTTAATGAATGAAATTCCAGGTAAAAACTCCTTTGCCATGAAGAAGATCCAAATTCAACCAGTTCAGGCTAGTAAACCTGTTTGAAAGACCTTTTTTCAGTGAAATGCAGCTTAGTGCAAAAACAGGCTGCTCTCGCTCTGAAACGCTCATTTTTCACATAAGCCACTTTTCAGCCTTAGGCGACTGTACAGTGCTAAAACAGCCTCCAATCGCTCTGAAACGCTCATTTTTCACATAAGCCACTTTTCACCTTTAATGAATGAAATTCCAGGTAAAAACTCCTTTGCCATGAAGAAGATCCAAATTCAACCAGTTCAGGCTAGTAAACCTGTTTGAAAGACCTTTTTTCAGTGAAATGCAGCTTAGTGCAAAAACAGGCTGCTCTCGCTCTGAAACGCTCATTTTTCACATAAGCCACTTTTCAGCGCTAAAACAGCCTCCAATCGCTCTGAAACGCTCATTTTTGACATAAGCCACTTTTCACCTTTAATGAATGAAATTCCAGGTAAAAACTCCTTTGCCATGAAGAAGATCCAAATTCAACCAGTTCAGGCTAGTAAACCTGTTTGAAAGACCTTTTTTCAGTGAAATGCAGCTTAGTGCAAAAACAGGCTGCTCTCGCTCTGAAACGCTCATTTTTCACATAAGCCACTTTTCAGCCTTAGGCGACTGTACAGTGCTAAAACAGCCTCCAATCGCTCTGAAACGCTCATTTTTCACATAAGCCACTTTTCAGCGCTAAAACAGCCTCCAATCGCTCTGAAACGCTCATTTTTGACATAAGCCACATTTCACCTTTAATGAATGAAATTCCAGGTAAAAACTCCTTTGCCATGAAGAAGATCCAAATTCAACCAGTTCAGGCTAGTAAACCTGTTTGAAAGACCTTTTTTCAGTGAAATGCAGCTTAGTGCAAAAACAGGCTGCTCTCGCTCTGAAACGCTCATTTTTCACATAAGCCACTTTTCAGCGCTAAAACAGCCTCCAATCGCTCTGAAACGCTCATTTTTGACATAAGCCACTTTTCACCTTTAATGAATGAAATTCCAGGTAAAAACTCCTTTGCCATGAAGAAGATCCAAATTCAACCAGTTCAGGCTAGTAAACCTGTTTGAAAGACCTTTTTTCAGTGAAATGCAGCTTAGTGCAAAAACAGGCTGCTCTCGCTCTGAAACGCTCATTTTTCACATAAGCCACTTTTCAGCCTTAGGCGACTGTACAGTGCTAAAACAGCCTCCAATCGCTCTGAAACGCTCATTTTTCACATAAGCCACTTTTCAGCGCTAAAACAGCCTCCAATCGCTCTGAAACGCTCATTTTTGACATAAGCCACATTACACCTTTAATGAATGAAATTCCAGGTAAAAACTCCTTTGCCATGAAGAAGATCCAAATTCAACCAGTTCAGGCTAGTAAACCTGTTTGAAAGACCTTTTTTCAGTGAAATGCAGCTTAGTGCAAAAAACAGGCTGCTCTCGCTCTGAAACGCTCATTTTTGACATAACCCACTTTTCAGCCTTAATGAATTAAATTCCAGGTAAAAACTCATTTGCCATGAAGAAGATCCAAATTCAACCAGTTCAGGCTAGTAAACCTGTTTGAAAGACCTTTTTTCAGTGAAATGCAGCTTAGTGCAAAAACAGGCTGCTCTCGCTCTGAAACGCTCATTTTTCACATAAGCCACTTTTCAGCGCTAAAACAGCCTCCAATCGCTCTGAAACGCTCATTTTTCACATAAGCCACTTTTCAGCCTTAGGCGACTGTACAGTGCTAAAACAGCCTCCAATCGCTCTGAAACGCTCATTTTTGACATAAGCCACTTTTCACCTTTAATGAATGAAATTCCAGGTAAAAACTCCTTTGCCATGAAGAAGATCCAAATTCAACCAGTTCAGGCTAGTAAACCTGTTTGAAAGACCTTTTTTCAGTGAAATGCAGCTTAGTGCAAAAACAGGCTGCTCTCGCTCTGAAACGCTCATTTTTCACATAAGCCACTTTTCAGCCTTAGGCGACTGTACAGTGCTAAAACAGCCTCCAATCGCTCTGAAACGCTCATTTTTGACATAAGCCACTTTTCACCTTTAATGAATGAAATTCCAGGTAAAAACTCCTTTGCCATGAAGAAGATCCAAATTCAACCAGTTCAGGCTAGTAAACCTGTTTGAAAGACCTTTTTTCAGTGAAATGCAGCTTAGTGCAAAAACAGGCTGCTCTCGCTCTGAAACGCTCATTTTTCACATAAGCCACTTTTCAGCCTTAGGCGACTGTACAGTGCTAAAACAGCCTCCAATCGCTCTGAAACGCTCATTTTTCACATAAGCCACTTTTCACCTTTAATGAATGAAATTCCAGGTAAAAACTCCTTTGCCATGAAGAAGATCCAAATTCAACCAGTTCAGGCTAGTAAACCTGTTTGAAAGACCTTTTTTCAGTGAAATGCAGCTTAGTGCAAAAACAGGCTGCTCTCGCTCTGAAACGCTCATTTTTCACATAAGCCACTTTTCAGCCTTAGGCGACTGTACAGTGCTAAAACAGCCTCCTATCGCTCTGAAACGCTCATTTTTGACATAACCCACTTTTCAGCCTTAATGAATTAAATTCCAGGTAAAAACTCATTTGCCATGAAGAAGATCCAAATTCAACCAGTTCAGGCTAGTAAACCTGTTTGAAAGACCTTTTTTCAGTGAAATGCAGCTTAGTGCAAAAACAGGCTGCTCTCGCTCTGAAACGCTCATTTTTCACATAAGCCACTTTTCAGCCTTAGGCGACTGTACAGTGCTAAAACAGCCTCCAATCGCTCTGAAACGCTCATTTTTCACATAAGCCACTTTTCAGCGCTAAAACAGCCTCCAATCGCTCTGAAACGCTCATTTTTGACATAACCCACTTTTCAGCCTTAATGAATTAAATTCCAGGTAAAAACTCATTTGCCATGAAGAAGATCCAAATTCAACCAGTTCAGGCTAGTAAACCTGTTTGAAAGACCTTTTTTCAGTGAAATGCAGCTTAGTGCAAAAACAGGCTGCTCTCGCTCTGAAACGCTCATTTTTCACATAAGCCACTTTTCAGCCTTAGGCGACTGTACAGTGCTAAAACAGCCTCCAATCGCTCTGAAACGCTCATTTTTGACATAAGCCACTTTTCACCTTTAATGAATGAAATTCCAGGTAAAAACTCCTTTGCCATGAAGAAGATCCAAATTCAACCAGTTCAGGCTAGTAAACCTGTTTGAAAGACCTTTTTTCAGTGAAATGCAGCTTAGTGCAAAAACAGGCTGCTCTCGCTCTGAAACGCTCATTTTTCACATAAGCCACTTTTCAGCCTTAGGCGACTGTACAGTGCTAAAACAGCCTCCAATCGCTCTGAAACGCTCATTTTTGACATAAGCCACTTTTCACCTTTAATGAATGAAATTCCAGGTAAAAACTCCTTTGCCATGAAGAAGATCCAAATTCAACCAGTTCAGGCTAGTAAACCTGTTTGAAAGACCTTTTTTCAGTGAAATGCAGCTTAGTGCAAAAACAGGCTGCTCTCGCTCTGAAACGCTCATTTTTCACATAAGCCACTTTTCAGCCTTAGGCGACTGTACAGTGCTAAAACAGCCTCCAATCGCTCTGAAACGCTCATTTTTGACATAATCCACTTTTCACCTTTAATGAATGAAATTCCAGGTAAAAACTCCTTTGCCATGAAGAAGATCCAAATTCAACCAGTTCAGGCTAGTAAACCTGTTTGAAAGACCTTTTTTCAGTGAAATGCAGCTTAGTGCAAAAACAGGCTGCTCTCGCTCTGAAACGCTCATTTTTCACATAAGCCACTTTTCAGCCTTAGGCGACTGTACAGTGCTAAAACAGCCTCCAATCGCTCTGAAACGCTCATTTTTCACATAAGCCACTTTTCAGCGCTAAAACAGCCTCCAATCGCTCTGAAACGCTCATTTTTGACATAATCCACTTTTCACCTTTAATGAATGAAATTCCAGGTAAAAACTCATTTGCCATGAAGAAGATCCAAATTCAACCAGTTCAGGCTAGTAAACCTGTTTGAAAGACCTTTTTTCAGTGAAATGCAGCTTAGTGCAAAAACAGGCTGCTCTCGCTCTGAAACGCTCATTTTTCACATAAGCCACTTTTCAGCCTTAGGCGACTGTACAGTGCTAAAACAGCCTCCAATCGCTCTGAAACGCTCATTTTTCACATAAGCCACTTTTCAGCGCTAAAACAGCCTCCAATCGCTCTGAAACGCTCATTTTTGACATAAGCCACATTTCACCTTTAATGAATGAAATTCCAGGTAAAAACTCCTTTGCCATGAAGAAGATCCAAATTCAACCAGTTCAGGCTAGTAAACCTGTTTGAAAGACCTTTTTTCAGTGAAATGCAGCTTAGTGCAAAAACAGGCTGCTCTCGCTCTGAAACGCTCATTTTTCACATAAGCCACTTTTCAGCGCTAAAACAGCCTCCAATCGCTCTGAAACGCTCATTTTTGACATAAGCCACTTTTCACCTTTAATGAATGAAATTCCAGGTAAAAACTCCTTTGCCATGAAGAAGATCCAAATTCAACCAGTTCAGGCTAGTAAACCTGTTTGAAAGACCTTTTTTCAGTGAAATGCAGCTTAGTGCAAAAACAGGCTGCTCTCGCTCTGAAACGCTCATTTTTCACATAAGCCACTCTTCAGCGCTAAAACAGCCTCCAATCGCTCTGAAACGCTCATTTTTGACATAAGCCACTTTTCACCTTTAATGAATGAAATTCCAGGTAAAAACTCCTTTGCCATGAAGAAGATCCAAATTCAACCAGTTCAGGCTAGTAAACCTGTTTGAAAGACCTTTTTTCAGTGAAATGCAGCTTAGTGCAAAAACAGGCTGCTCTCGCTCTGAAACGCTCATTTTTCACATAAGCCACTTTTCAGCCTTAGGCGACTGTACAGTGCTAAAACAGCCTCCAATCGCTCTGAAACGCTCATTTTTGACATAATCCACTTTTCACCTTTAATGAATGAAATTCCAGGTAAAAACTCCTTTGCCATGAAGAAGATCCAAATTCAACCAGTTCAGGCTAGTAAACCTGTTTGAAAGACCTTTTTTCAGTGAAATGCAGCTTAGTGCAAAAACAGGCTGCTCTTGCTCTGAAACGCTCATTTTTCACATAAGCCACTTTTCAGCGCTAAAACAGCCTCCAATCGCTCTGAAACGCTCATTTTTGACATAATCCACTTTTCACCTTTAATGAATGAAATTCCAGGTAAAAACTCATTTGCCATGAAGAAGATCCAAATTCAACCAGTTCAGGCTAGTAAACCTGTTTGAAAGACCTTTTTTCAGTGAAATGCAGCTTAGTGCAAAAACAGGCTGCTCTCGCTCTGAAACGCTCATTTTTCACATAAGCCACTTTTCACCTTTAATGAATGAAATTCCAGGTAAAAACTCCTTTGCCATGAAGAAGATCCAAATTCAACCAGTTCAGGCTAGTAAACCTGTTTGAAAGACCTTTTTTCAGTGAAATGCAGCTTAGTGCAAAAACAGGCTGCTCTCGCTCTGAAACGCTCATTTTTCACATAAGCCACTTTTCAGCCTTAGGCGACTGTACAGTGCTAAAACAGCCTCCAATCGCTCTGAAACGCTCATTTTTCACATAAGCCACTTTTCAGCGCTAAAACAGCCTCCAATCGCTCTGAAACGCTCATTTTTGACATAATCCACTTTTCACCTTTAATGAATGAAATTCCAGGTAAAAACTCATTTGCCATGAAGAAGATCCAAATTCAACCAGTTCAGGCTAGTAAACCTGTTTGAAAGACCTTTTTTCAGTGAAATGCAGCTTAGTGCAAAAACAGGCTGCTCTCGCTCTGAAACGCTCATTTTTCACATAAGCCACTTTTCAGCCTTAGGCGACTGTACAGTGCTAAAACAGCCTCCAATCGCTCTGAAACGCTCATTTTTGACATAAGCCACTTTTCACCTTTAATGAATGAAATTCCAGGTAAAAACTCCTTTGCCATGAAGAAGATCCAAATTCAACCAGTTCAGGCTAGTAAACCTGTTTGAAAGACCTTTTTTCAGTGAAATGCAGCTTAGTGCAAAAACAGGCTGCTCTCGCTCTGAAACGCTCATTTTTCACATAAGCCACTTTTCAGCCTTAGGCGACTGTACAGTGCTAAAACAGCCTCCAATCGCTCTGAAACGCTCATTTTTCACATAAGCCACTTTTCACCTTTAATGAATGAAATTCCAGGTAAAAACTCCTTTGCCATGAAGAAGATCCAAATTCAACCAGTTCAGGCTAGTAAACCTGTTTGAAAGACCTTTTTTCAGTGAAATGCAGCTTAGTGCAAAAACAGGCTGCTCTCGCTCTGAAACGCTCATTTTTCACATAAGCCACTTTTCAGCGCTAAAACAGCCTCCAATCGCTCTGAAACGCTCATTTTTGACATAAGCCACTTTTCACCTTTAATGAATGAAATTCCAGGTAAAAACTCCTTTGCCATGAAGAAGATCCAAATTCAACCAGTTCAGGCTAGTAAACCTGTTTGAAAGACCTTTTTTCAGTGAAATGCAGCTTAGTGCAAAAACAGGCTGCTCTCGCTCTGAAACGCTCATTTTTCACATAAGCCACTTTTCAGCCTTAGGCGACTGTACAGTGCTAAAACAGCCTCCAATCGCTCTGAAACGCTCATTTTTCACATAAGCCACTTTTCAGCGCTAAAACAGCCTCCAATCGCTCTGAAACGCTCATTTTTGACATAAGCCACATTTCACCTTTAATGAATGAAATTCCAGGTAAAAACTCCTTTGCCATGAAGAAGATCCAAATTCAACCAGTTCAGGCTAGTAAACCTGTTTGAAAGACCTTTTTTCAGTGAAATGCAGCTTAGTGCAAAAACAGGCTGCTCTCGCTCTGAAACGCTCATTTTTCACATAAGCCACTTTTCAGCGCTAAAACAGCCTCCAATCGCTCTGAAACGCTCATTTTTGACATAAGCCACTTTTCACCTTTAATGAATGAAATTCCAGGTAAAAACTCCTTTGCCATGAAGAAGATCCAAATTCAACCAGTTCAGGCTAGTAAACCTGTTTGAAAGACCTTTTTTCAGTGAAATGCAGCTTAGTGCAAAAACAGGCTGCTCTCGCTCTGAAACGCTCATTTTTCACATAAGCCACTTTTCAGCCTTAGGCGACTGTACAGTGCTAAAACAGCCTCCAATCGCTCTGAAACGCTCATTTTTCACATAAGCCACTTTTCAGCGCTAAAACAGCCTCCAATCGCTCTGAAACGCTCATTTTTGACATAAGCCACATTACACCTTTAATGAATGAAATTCCAGGTAAAAACTCCTTTGCCATGAAGAAGATCCAAATTCAACCAGTTCAGGCTAGTAAACCTGTTTGAAAGACCTTTTTTCAGTGAAATGCAGCTTAGTGCAAAAAACAGGCTGCTCTCGCTCTGAAACGCTCATTTTTGACATAACCCACTTTTCAGCCTTAATGAATTAAATTCCAGGTAAAAACTCATTTGCCATGAAGAAGATCCAAATTCAACCAGTTCAGGCTAGTAAACCTGTTTGAAAGACCTTTTTTCAGTGAAATGCAGCTTAGTGCAAAAACAGGCTGCTCTCGCTCTGAAACGCTCATTTTTCACATAAGCCACTTTTCAGCGCTAAAACAGCCTCCAATCGCTCTGAAACGCTCATTTTTCACATAAGCCACTTTTCAGCCTTAGGCGACTGTACAGTGCTAAAACAGCCTCCAATCGCTCTGAAACGCTCATTTTTGACATAAGCCACTTTTCACCTTTAATGAATGAAATTCCAGGTAAAAACTCCTTTGCCATGAAGAAGATCCAAATTCAACCAGTTCAGGCTAGTAAACCTGTTTGAAAGACCTTTTTTCAGTGAAATGCAGCTTAGTGCAAAAACAGGCTGCTCTCGCTCTGAAACGCTCATTTTTCACATAAGCCACTTTTCAGCCTTAGGCGACTGTACAGTGCTAAAACAGCCTCCAATCGCTCTGAAACGCTCATTTTTGACATAAGCCACTTTTCACCTTTAATGAATGAAATTCCAGGTAAAAACTCCTTTGCCATGAAGAAGATCCAAATTCAACCAGTTCAGGCTAGTAAACCTGTTTGAAAGACCTTTTTTCAGTGAAATGCAGCTTAGTGCAAAAACAGGCTGCTCTCGCTCTGAAACGCTCATTTTTCACATAAGCCACTTTTCAGCCTTAGGCGACTGTACAGTGCTAAAACAGCCTCCAATCGCTCTGAAACGCTCATTTTTCACATAAGCCACTTTTCACCTTTAATGAATGAAATTCCAGGTAAAAACTCCTTTGCCATGAAGAAGATCCAAATTCAACCAGTTCAGGCTAGTAAACCTGTTTGAAAGACCTTTTTTCAGTGAAATGCAGCTTAGTGCAAAAACAGGCTGCTCTCGCTCTGAAACGCTCATTTTTCACATAAGCCACTTTTCAGCCTTAGGCGACTGTACAGTGCTAAAACAGCCTCCTATCGCTCTGAAACGCTCATTTTTGACATAACCCACTTTTCAGCCTTAATGAATTAAATTCCAGGTAAAAACTCATTTGCCATGAAGAAGATCCAAATTCAACCAGTTCAGGCTAGTAAACCTGTTTGAAAGACCTTTTTTCAGTGAAATGCAGCTTAGTGCAAAAACAGGCTGCTCTCGCTCTGAAACGCTCATTTTTCACATAAGCCACTTTTCAGCCTTAGGCGACTGTACAGTGCTAAAACAGCCTCCAATCGCTCTGAAACGCTCATTTTTCACATAAGCCACTTTTCAGCGCTAAAACAGCCTCCAATCGCTCTGAAACGCTCATTTTTGACATAACCCACTTTTCAGCCTTAATGAATTAAATTCCAGGTAAAAACTCATTTGCCATGAAGAAGATCCAAATTCAACCAGTTCAGGCTAGTAAACCTGTTTGAAAGACCTTTTTTCAGTGAAATGCAGCTTAGTGCAAAAACAGGCTGCTCTCGCTCTGAAACGCTCATTTTTCACATAAGCCACTTTTCAGCCTTAGGCGACTGTACAGTGCTAAAACAGCCTCCAATCGCTCTGAAACGCTCATTTTTGACATAAGCCACTTTTCACCTTTAATGAATGAAATTCCAGGTAAAAACTCCTTTGCCATGAAGAAGATCCAAATTCAACCAGTTCAGGCTAGTAAACCTGTTTGAAAGACCTTTTTTCAGTGAAATGCAGCTTAGTGCAAAAACAGGCTGCTCTCGCTCTGAAACGCTCATTTTTCACATAAGCCACTTTTCAGCCTTAGGCGACTGTACAGTGCTAAAACAGCCTCCAATCGCTCTGAAACGCTCATTTTTGACATAAGCCACTTTTCACCTTTAATGAATGAAATTCCAGGTAAAAACTCCTTTGCCATGAAGAAGATCCAAATTCAACCAGTTCAGGCTAGTAAACCTGTTTGAAAGACCTTTTTTCAGTGAAATGCAGCTTAGTGCAAAAACAGGCTGCTCTCGCTCTGAAACGCTCATTTTTCACATAAGCCACTTTTCAGCCTTAGGCGACTGTACAGTGCTAAAACAGCCTCCAATCGCTCTGAAACGCTCATTTTTGACATAATCCACTTTTCACCTTTAATGAATGAAATTCCAGGTAAAAACTCCTTTGCCATGAAGAAGATCCAAATTCAACCAGTTCAGGCTAGTAAACCTGTTTGAAAGACCTTTTTTCAGTGAAATGCAGCTTAGTGCAAAAACAGGCTGCTCTCGCTCTGAAACGCTCATTTTTCACATAAGCCACTTTTCAGCCTTAGGCGACTGTACAGTGCTAAAACAGCCTCCAATCGCTCTGAAACGCTCATTTTTGACATAATCCACTTTTCACCTTTAATGAATGAAATTCCAGGTAAAAACTCATTTGCCATGAAGAAGATCCAAATTCAACCAGTTCAGGCTAGTAAACCTGTTTGAAAGACCTTTTTTCAGTGAAATGCAGCTTAGTGCAAAAACAGGCTGCTCTCGCTCTGAAACGCTCATTTTTCACATAAGCCACTTTTCAGCCTTAGGCGACTGTACAGTGCTAAAACAGCCTCCAATCGCTCTGAAACGCTCATTTTTCACATAAGCCACTTTTCAGCGCTAAAACAGCCTCCAATCGCTCTGAAACGCTCATTTTTGACATAAGCCACATTTCACCTTTAATGAATGAAATTCCAGGTAAAAACTCCTTTGCCATGAAGAAGATCCAAATTCAACCAGTTCAGGCTAGTAAACCTGTTTGAAAGACCTTTTTTCAGTGAAATGCAGCTTAGTGCAAAAACAGGCTGCTCTCGCTCTGAAACGCTCATTTTTCACATAAGCCACTTTTCAGCGCTAAAACAGCCTCCAATCGCTCTGAAACGCTCATTTTTGACATAAGCCACTTTTCACCTTTAATGAATGAAATTCCAGGTAAAAACTCCTTTGCCATGAAGAAGATCCAAATTCAACCAGTTCAGGCTAGTAAACCTGTTTGAAAGACCTTTTTTCAGTGAAATGCAGCTTAGTGCAAAAACAGGCTGCTCTCGCTCTGAAACGCTCATTTTTCACATAAGCCACTTTTCAGCCTTAGGCGACTGTACAGTGCTAAAACAGCCTCCAATCGCTCTGAAACGCTCATTTTTCACATAAGCCACTTTTCAGCGCTAAAACAGCCTCCAATCGCTCTGAAACGCTCATTTTTGACATAAGCCACATTTCACCTTTAATGAATGAAATTCCAGGTAAAAACTCCTTTGCCATGAAGAAGATCCAAATTCAACCAGTTCAGGCTAGTAAACCTGTTTGAAAGACCTTTTTTCAGTGAAATGCAGCTTAGTGCAAAAACAGGCTGCTCTCGCTCTGAAACGCTCATTTTTCACATAAGCCACTTTTCAGCCTTAGGCGACTGTACAGTGCTAAAACAGCCTCCAATCGCTCTGAAACGCTCATTTTTGACATAATCCACTTTTCACCTTTAATGAATGAAATTCCAGGTAAAAACTCCTTTGCCATGAAGAAGATCCAAATTCAACCAGTTCAGGCTAGTAAACCTGTTTGAAAGACCTTTTTTCAGTGAAATGCAGCTTAGTGCAAAAACAGGCTGCTCTCGCTCTGAAACGCTCATTTTTCACAAAAGCCACTTTTCAGCGCTAAAACAGCCTCCAATCGCTCTGAAACGCTCATTTTTGACATAATCCACTTTTCACCTTTAATGAATGAAATTCCAGGTAAAAACTCATTTGCCATGAAGAAGATCCAAATTCAACCAGTTCAGGCTAGTAAACCTGTTTGAAAGACCTTTTTTCAGTGAAATGCAGCTTAGTGCAAAAACAGGCTGCTCTCGCTCTGAAACGCTCATTTTTCACATAAGCCACTTTTCAGCGCTAAAACAGCCTCCAATCGCTCTGAAACGCTCATTTTTGACATAAGCCACTTTTCACCTTTAATGAATGAAATTCCAGGTAAAAACTCCTTTGCCATGAAGAAGATCCAAATTCAACCAGTTCAGGCTAGTAAACCTGTTTGAAAGACCTTTTTTCAGTGAAATGCAGCTTAGTGCAAAAACAGGCTGCTCTCGCTCTGAAACGCTCATTTTTCACATAAGCCACTTTTCAGCCTTAGGCGACTGTACAGTGCTAAAACAGCCTCCAATCGCTCTGAAACGCTCATTTTTCACATAAGCCACTTTTCAGCGCTAAAACAGCCTCCAATCGCTCTGAAACGCTCATTTTTGACATAAGCCACATTTCACCTTTAATGAATGAAATTCCAGGTAAAAACTCCTTTGCCATGAAGAAGATCCAAATTCAACCAGTTCAGGCTAGTAAACCTGTTTGAAAGACCTTTTTTCAGTGAAATGCAGCTTAGTGCAAAAACAGGCTGCTCTCGCTCTGAAACGCTCATTTTTCACATAAGCCACTTTTCAGCGCTAAAACAGCCTCCAATCGCTCTGAAACGCTCATTTTTGACATAAGCCACTTTTCACCTTTAATGAATGAAATTCCAGGTAAAAACTCATTTGCCATGAAGAAGATCCAAATTCAACCAGTTCAGGCTAGTAAACCTGTTTGAAAGACCTTTTTTCAGTGAAATGCAGCTTAGTGCAAAAACAGGCTGCTCTCGCTCTGAAACGCTCATTTTTCACATAAGCCACTTTTCAGCCTTAGGCGACTGTACAGTGCTAAAACAGCCTCCAATCGCTCTGAAACGCTCATTTTTGACATAAGCCACTTTTCACCTTTAATGAATGAAATTCCAGGTAAAAACTCCTTTGCCATGAAGAAGATCCAAATTCAACCAGTTCAGGCTAGTAAACCTGTTTGAAAGACCTTTTTTCAGTGAAATGCAGCTTAGTGCAAAAACAGGCTGCTCTCGCTCTGAAACGCTCATTTTTCACATAAGCCACTTTTCAGCCTTAGGCGACTGTACAGTGCTAAAACAGCCTCCAATCGCTCTGAAACGCTCATTTTTCACATAAGCCACTTTTCACCTTTAATGAATGAAATTCCAGGTAAAAACTCCTTTGCCATGAAGAAGATCCAAATTCAACCAGTTCAGGCTAGTAAACCTGTTTGAAAGACCTTTTTTCAGTGAAATGCAGCTTAGTGCAAAAACAGGCTGCTCTCGCTCTGAAACGCTCATTTTTCACATAAGCCACTTTTCAGCCTTAGGCGACTGTACAGTGCTAAAACAGCCTCCAATCGCTCTGAAACGCTCATTTTTGACATAATCCACTTTTCACCTTTAATGAATGAAATTCCAGGTAAAAACTCCTTTGCCATGAAGAAGATCCAAATTCAACCAGTTCAGGCTAGTAAACCTGTTTGAAAGACCTTTTTTCAGTGAAATGCAGCTTAGTGCAAAAACAGGCTGCTCTCGCTCTGAAACGCTCATTTTTCACAAAAGCCACTTTTCAGCGCTAAAACAGCCTCCAATCGCTCTGAAACGCTCATTTTTGACATAATCCACTTTTCACCTTTAATGAATGAAATTCCAGGTAAAAACTCATTTGCCATGAAGAAGATCCAAATTCAACCAGTTCAGGCTAGTAAACCTGTTTGAAAGACCTTTTTTCAGTGAAATGCAGCTTAGTGCAAAAACAGGCTGCTCTCGCTCTGAAACGCTCATTTTTCACATAAGCCACTTTTCAGCGCTAAAACAGCCTCCAATCGCTCTGAAACGCTCATTTTTGACATAAGCCACTTTTCACCTTTAATGAATGAAATTCCAGGTAAAAACTCCTTTGCCATGAAGAAGATCCAAATTCAACCAGTTCAGGCTAGTAAACCTGTTTGAAAGACCTTTTTTCAGTGAAATGCAGCTTAGTGCAAAAACAGGCTGCTCTCGCTCTGAAACGCTCATTTTTCACATAAGCCACTTTTCAGCCTTAGGCGACTGTACAGTGCTAAAACAGCCTCCAATCGCTCTGAAACGCTCATTTTTCACATAAGCCACTTTTCAGCGCTAAAACAGCCTCCAATCGCTCTGAAACGCTCATTTTTGACATAAGCCACATTTCACCTTTAATGAATGAAATTCCAGGTAAAAACTCCTTTGCCATGAAGAAGATCCAAATTCAACCAGTTCAGGCTAGTAAACCTGTTTGAAAGACCTTTTTTCAGTGAAATGCAGCTTAGTGCAAAAACAGGCTGCTCTCGCTCTGAAACGCTCATTTTTCACATAAGCCACTTTTCAGCGCTAAAACAGCCTCCAATCGCTCTGAAACGCTCATTTTTGACATAAGCCACTTTTCACCTTTAATGAATGAAATTCCAGGTAAAAACTCATTTGCCATGAAGAAGATCCAAATTCAACCAGTTCAGGCTAGTAAACCTGTTTGAAAGACCTTTTTTCAGTGAAATGCAGCTTAGTGCAAAAACAGGCTGCTCTCGCTCTGAAACGCTCATTTTTCACATAAGCCACTTTTCAGCCTTAGGCGACTGTACAGTGCTAAAACAGCCTCCAATCGCTCTGAAACGCTCATTTTTGACATAAGCCACTTTTCACCTTTAATGAATGAAATTCCAGGTAAAAACTCCTTTGCCATGAAGAAGATCCAAATTCAACCAGTTCAGGCTAGTAAACCTGTTTGAAAGACCTTTTTTCAGTGAAATGCAGCTTAGTGCAAAAACAGGCTGCTCTCGCTCTGAAACGCTCATTTTTCACATAAGCCACTTTTCAGCCTTAGGCGACTGTACAGTGCTAAAACAGCCTCCAATCGCTCTGAAACGCTCATTTTTCACATAAGCCACTTTTCACCTTTAATGAATGAAATTCCAGGTAAAAACTCCTTTGCCATGAAGAAGATCCAAATTCAACCAGTTCAGGCTAGTAAACCTGTTTGAAAGACCTTTTTTCAGTGAAATGCAGCTTAGTGCAAAAACAGGCTGTTCTCGCTCTGAAACGCTCATTTTTCACATAAGCCACTTTTCAGCGCTAAAACAGCCTCCAATCGCTCTGAAACGCTCATTTTTGACATAAGCCACTTTTCACCTTTAATGAATGAAATTCCAGGTAAAAACTCCTTTGCCATGAAGAAGATCCAAATTCAACCAGTTCAGGCTAGTAAACCTGTTTGAAAGACCTTTTTTCAGTGAAATGCAGCTTAGTGCAAAAACAGGCTGCTCTCGCTCTGAAACGCTCATTTTTCACATAAGCCACTTTTCAGCCTTAGGCGACTGTACAGTGCTAAAACAGCCTCCAATCGCTCTGAAACGCTCATTTTTCACATAAGCCACTTTTCAGCGCTAAAACAGCCTCCAATCGCTCTGAAACGCTCATTTTTGACATAAGCCACATTTCACCTTTAATGAATGAAATTCCAGGTAAAAACTCCTTTGCCATGAAGAAGATCCAAATTCAACCAGTTCAGGCTAGTAAACCTGTTTGAAAGACCTTTTTTCAGTGAAATGCAGCTTAGTGCAAAAACAGGCTGCTCTCGCTCTGAAACGCTCATTTTTCACATAAGCCACTTTTCAGCGCTAAAACAGCCTCCAATCGCTCTGAAACGCTCATTTTTGACATAAGCCACTTTTCACCTTTAATGAATGAAATTCCAGGTAAAAACTCCTTTGCCATGAAGAAGATCCAAATTCAACCAGTTCAGGCTAGTAAACCTGTTTGAAAGACCTTTTTTCAGTGAAATGCAGCTTAGTGCAAAAACAGGCTGCTCTCGCTCTGAAACGCTCATTTTTCACATAAGCCACTTTTCAGCCTTAGGCGACTGTACAGTGCTAAAACAGCCTCCAATCGCTCTGAAACGCTCATTTTTCACATAAGCCACTTTTCAGCGCTAAAACAGCCTCCAATCGCTCTGAAACGCTCATTTTTGACATAAGCCACATTACACCTTTAATGAATGAAATTCCAGGTAAAAACTCCTTTGCCATGAAGAAGATCCAAATTCAACCAGTTCAGGCTAGTAAACCTGTTTGAAAGACCTTTTTTCAGTGAAATGCAGCTTAGTGCAAAAAACAGGCTGCTCTCGCTCTGAAACGCTCATTTTTGACATAACCCACTTTTCAGCCTTAATGAATTAAATTCCAGGTAAAAACTCATTTGCCATGAAGAAGATCCAAATTCAACCAGTTCAGGCTAGTAAACCTGTTTGAAAGACCTTTTTTCAGTGAAATGCAGCTTAGTGCAAAAACAGGCTGCTCTCGCTCTGAAACGCTCATTTTTCACATAAGCCACTTTTCAGCGCTAAAACAGCCTCCAATCGCTCTGAAACGCTCATTTTTCACATAAGCCACTTTTCAGCCTTAGGCGACTGTACAGTGCTAAAACAGCCTCCAATCGCTCTGAAACGCTCATTTTTGACATAAGCCACTTTTCACCTTTAATGAATGAAATTCCAGGTAAAAACTCCTTTGCCATGAAGAAGATCCAAATTCAACCAGTTCAGGCTAGTAAACCTGTTTGAAAGACCTTTTTTCAGTGAAATGCAGCTTAGTGCAAAAACAGGCTGCTCTCGCTCTGAAACGCTCATTTTTCACATAAGCCACTTTTCAGCCTTAGGCGACTGTACAGTGCTAAAACAGCCTCCAATCGCTCTGAAACGCTCATTTTTGACATAAGCCACTTTTCACCTTTAATGAATGAAATTCCAGGTAAAAACTCCTTTGCCATGAAGAAGATCCAAATTCAACCAGTTCAGGCTAGTAAACCTGTTTGAAAGACCTTTTTTCAGTGAAATGCAGCTTAGTGCAAAAACAGGCTGCTCTCGCTCTGAAACGCTCATTTTTCACATAAGCCACTTTTCAGCCTTAGGCGACTGTACAGTGCTAAAACAGCCTCCAATCGCTCTGAAACGCTCATTTTTGACATAAGCCACTTTTCACCTTTAATGAATGAAATTCCAGGTAAAAACTCCTTTGCCATGAAGAAGATCCAAATTCAACCAGTTCAGGCTAGTAAACCTGTTTGAAAGACCTTTTTTCAGTGAAATGCAGCTTAGTGCAAAAACAGGCTGCTCTCGCTCTGAAACGCTCATTTTTCACATAAGCCACTTTTCAGCCTTAGGCGACTGTACAGTGCTAAAACAGCCTCCTATCGCTCTGAAACGCTCATTTTTGACATAACCCACTTTTCAGCCTTAATGAATTAAATTCCAGGTAAAAACTCATTTGCCATGAAGAAGATCCAAATTCAACCAGTTCAGGCTAGTAAACCTGTTTGAAAGACCTTTTTTCAGTGAAATGCAGCTTAGTGCAAAAACAGGCTGCTCTCGCTCTGAAACGCTCATTTTTCACATAAGCCACTTTTCAGCCTTAGGCGACTGTACAGTGCTAAAACAGCCTCCAATCGCTCTGAAACGCTCATTTTTCACATAAGCCACTTTTCAGCGCTAAAACAGCCTCCAATCGCTCTGAAACGCTCATTTTTGACATAACCCACTTTTCAGCCTTAATGAATTAAATTCCAGGTAAAAACTCATTTGCCATGAAGAAGATCCAAATTCAACCAGTTCAGGCTAGTAAACCTGTTTGAAAGACCTTTTTTCAGTGAAATGCAGCTTAGTGCAAAAACAGGCTGCTCTCGCTCTGAAACGCTCATTTTTCACATAAGCCACTTTTCAGCCTTAGGCGACTGTACAGTGCTAAAACAGCCTCCAATCGCTCTGAAACGCTCATTTTTGACATAAGCCACTTTTCACCTTTAATGAATGAAATTCCAGGTAAAAACTCCTTTGCCATGAAGAAGATCCAAATTCAACCAGTTCAGGCTAGTAAACCTGTTTGAAAGACCTTTTTTCAGTGAAATGCAGCTTAGTGCAAAAACAGGCTGCTCTCGCTCTGAAACGCTCATTTTTCACATAAGCCACTTTTCAGCCTTAGGCGACTGTACAGTGCTAAAACAGCCTCCAATCGCTCTGAAACGCTCATTTTTGACATAAGCCACTTTTCACCTTTAATGAATGAAATTCCAGGTAAAAACTCCTTTGCCATGAAGAAGATCCAAATTCAACCAGTTCAGGCTAGTAAACCTGTTTGAAAGACCTTTTTTCAGTGAAATGCAGCTTAGTGCAAAAACAGGCTGCTCTCGCTCTGAAACGCTCATTTTTCACATAAGCCACTTTTCAGCCTTAGGCGACTGTACAGTGCTAAAACAGCCTCCAATCGCTCTGAAACGCTCATTTTTCACATAAGCCACTTTTCAGCGCTAAAACAGCCTCCAATCGCTCTGAAACGCTCATTTTTGACATAAGCCACATTTCACCTTTAATGAATGAAATTCCAGGTAAAAACTCCTTTGCCATGAAGAAGATCCAAATTCAACCAGTTCAGGCTAGTAAACCTGTTTGAAAGACCTTTTTTCAGTGAAATGCAGCTTAGTGCAAAAACAGGCTGCTCTCGCTCTGAAACGCTCATTTTTCACATAAGCCACTTTTCAGCGCTAAAACAGCCTCCAATCGCTCTGAAACGCTCATTTTTGACATAAGCCACTTTTCACCTTTAATGAATGAAATTCCAGGTAAAAACTCCTTTGCCATGAAGAAGATCCAAATTCAACCAGTTCAGGCTAGTAAACCTGTTTGAAAGACCTTTTTTCAGTGAAATGCAGCTTAGTGCAAAAACAGGCTGCTCTCGCTCTGAAACGCTCATTTTTCACATAAGCCACTTTTCAGCCTTAGGCGACTGTACAGTGCTAAAACAGCCTCCAATCGCTCTGAAACGCTCATTTTTCACATAAGCCACTTTTCAGCGCTAAAACAGCCTCCAATCGCTCTGAAACGCTCATTTTTGACATAAGCCACATTTCACCTTTAATGAATGAAATTCCAGGTAAAAACTCCTTTGCCATGAAGAAGATCCAAATTCAACCAGTTCAGGCTAGTAAACCTGTTTGAAAGACCTTTTTTCAGTGAAATGCAGCTTAGTGCAAAAACAGGCTGCTCTCGCTCTGAAACGCTCATTTTTCACATAAGCCACTTTTCAGCCTTAGGCGACTGTACAGTGCTAAAACAGCCTCCAATCGCTCTGAAACGCTCATTTTTGACATAATCCACTTTTCACCTTTAATGAATGAAATTCCAGGTAAAAACTCCTTTGCCATGAAGAAGATCCAAATTCAACCAGTTCAGGCTAGTAAACCTGTTTGAAAGACCTTTTTTCAGTGAAATGCAGCTTAGTGCAAAAACAGGCTGCTCTCGCTCTGAAACGCTCATTTTTCACAAAAGCCACTTTTCAGCGCTAAAACAGCCTCCAATCGCTCTGAAACGCTCATTTTTGACATAATCCACTTTTCACCTTTAATGAATGAAATTCCAGGTAAAAACTCATTTGCCATGAAGAAGATCCAAATTCAACCAGTTCAGGCTAGTAAACCTGTTTGAAAGACCTTTTTTCAGTGAAATGCAGCTTAGTGCAAAAACAGGCTGCTCTCGCTCTGAAACGCTCATTTTTCACATAAGCCACTTTTCAGCGCTAAAACAGCCTCCAATCGCTCTGAAACGCTCATTTTTGACATAAGCCACTTTTCACCTTTAATGAATGAAATTCCAGGTAAAAACTCCTTTGCCATGAAGAAGATCCAAATTCAACCAGTTCAGGCTAGTAAACCTGTTTGAAAGACCTTTTTTCAGTGAAATGCAGCTTAGTGCAAAAACAGGCTGCTCTCGCTCTGAAACGCTCATTTTTCACATAAGCCACTTTTCAGCCTTAGGCGACTGTACAGTGCTAAAACAGCCTCCAATCGCTCTGAAACGCTCATTTTTCACATAAGCCACTTTTCAGCGCTAAAACAGCCTCCAATCGCTCTGAAACGCTCATTTTTGACATAAGCCACATTTCACCTTTAATGAATGAAATTCCAGGTAAAAACTCCTTTGCCATGAAGAAGATCCAAATTCAACCAGTTCAGGCTAGTAAACCTGTTTGAAAGACCTTTTTTCAGTGAAATGCAGCTTAGTGCAAAAACAGGCTGCTCTCGCTCTGAAACGCTCATTTTTCACATAAGCCACTTTTCAGCGCTAAAACAGCCTCCAATCGCTCTGAAACGCTCATTTTTGACATAAGCCACTTTTCACCTTTAATGAATGAAATTCCAGGTAAAAACTCATTTGCCATGAAGAAGATCCAAATTCAACCAGTTCAGGCTAGTAAACCTGTTTGAAAGACCTTTTTTCAGTGAAATGCAGCTTAGTGCAAAAACAGGCTGCTCTCGCTCTGAAACGCTCATTTTTCACATAAGCCACTTTTCAGCCTTAGGCGACTGTACAGTGCTAAAACAGCCTCCAATCGCTCTGAAACGCTCATTTTTGACATAAGCCACTTTTCACCTTTAATGAATGAAATTCCAGGTAAAAACTCCTTTGCCATGAAGAAGATCCAAATTCAACCAGTTCAGGCTAGTAAACCTGTTTGAAAGACCTTTTTTCAGTGAAATGCAGCTTAGTGCAAAAACAGGCTGCTCTCGCTCTGAAACGCTCATTTTTCACATAAGCCACTTTTCAGCCTTAGGCGACTGTACAGTGCTAAAACAGCCTCCAATCGCTCTGAAACGCTCATTTTTCACATAAGCCACTTTTCACCTTTAATGAATGAAATTCCAGGTAAAAACTCCTTTGCCATGAAGAAGATCCAAATTCAACCAGTTCAGGCTAGTAAACCTGTTTGAAAGACCTTTTTTCAGTGAAATGCAGCTTAGTGCAAAAACAGGCTGCTCTCGCTCTGAAACGCTCATTTTTCACATAAGCCACTTTTCAGCCTTAGGCGACTGTACAGTGCTAAAACAGCCTCCAATCGCTCTGAAACGCTCATTTTTGACATAATCCACTTTTCACCTTTAATGAATGAAATTCCAGGTAAAAACTCCTTTGCCATGAAGAAGATCCAAATTCAACCAGTTCAGGCTAGTAAACCTGTTTGAAAGACCTTTTTTCAGTGAAATGCAGCTTAGTGCAAAAACAGGCTGCTCTCGCTCTGAAACGCTCATTTTTCACAAAAGCCACTTTTCAGCGCTAAAACAGCCTCCAATCGCTCTGAAACGCTCATTTTTGACATAATCCACTTTTCACCTTTAATGAATGAAATTCCAGGTAAAAACTCATTTGCCATGAAGAAGATCCAAATTCAACCAGTTCAGGCTAGTAAACCTGTTTGAAAGACCTTTTTTCAGTGAAATGCAGCTTAGTGCAAAAACAGGCTGCTCTCGCTCTGAAACGCTCATTTTTCACATAAGCCACTTTTCAGCGCTAAAACAGCCTCCAATCGCTCTGAAACGCTCATTTTTGACATAAGCCACTTTTCACCTTTAATGAATGAAATTCCAGGTAAAAACTCCTTTGCCATGAAGAAGATCCAAATTCAACCAGTTCAGGCTAGTAAACCTGTTTGAAAGACCTTTTTTCAGTGAAATGCAGCTTAGTGCAAAAACAGGCTGCTCTCGCTCTGAAACGCTCATTTTTCACATAAGCCACTTTTCAGCCTTAGGCGACTGTACAGTGCTAAAACAGCCTCCAATCGCTCTGAAACGCTCATTTTTCACATAAGCCACTTTTCAGCGCTAAAACAGCCTCCAATCGCTCTGAAACGCTCATTTTTGACATAAGCCACATTTCACCTTTAATGAATGAAATTCCAGGTAAAAACTCCTTTGCCATGAAGAAGATCCAAATTCAACCAGTTCAGGCTAGTAAACCTGTTTGAAAGACCTTTTTTCAGTGAAATGCAGCTTAGTGCAAAAACAGGCTGCTCTCGCTCTGAAACGCTCATTTTTCACATAAGCCACTTTTCAGCGCTAAAACAGCCTCCAATCGCTCTGAAACGCTCATTTTTGACATAAGCCACTTTTCACCTTTAATGAATGAAATTCCAGGTAAAAACTCATTTGCCATGAAGAAGATCCAAATTCAACCAGTTCAGGCTAGTAAACCTGTTTGAAAGACCTTTTTTCAGTGAAATGCAGCTTAGTGCAAAAACAGGCTGCTCTCGCTCTGAAACGCTCATTTTTCACATAAGCCACTTTTCAGCCTTAGGCGACTGTACAGTGCTAAAACAGCCTCCAATCGCTCTGAAACGCTCATTTTTGACATAAGCCACTTTTCACCTTTAATGAATGAAATTCCAGGTAAAAACTCCTTTGCCATGAAGAAGATCCAAATTCAACCAGTTCAGGCTAGTAAACCTGTTTGAAAGACCTTTTTTCAGTGAAATGCAGCTTAGTGCAAAAACAGGCTGCTCTCGCTCTGAAACGCTCATTTTTCACATAAGCCACTTTTCAGCCTTAGGCGACTGTACAGTGCTAAAACAGCCTCCAATCGCTCTGAAACGCTCATTTTTCACATAAGCCACTTTTCACCTTTAATGAATGAAATTCCAGGTAAAAACTCCTTTGCCATGAAGAAGATCCAAATTCAACCAGTTCAGGCTAGTAAACCTGTTTGAAAGACCTTTTTTCAGTGAAATGCAGCTTAGTGCAAAAACAGGCTGTTCTCGCTCTGAAACGCTCATTTTTCACATAAGCCACTTTTCAGCGCTAAAACAGCCTCCAATCGCTCTGAAACGCTCATTTTTGACATAAGCCACTTTTCACCTTTAATGAATGAAATTCCAGGTAAAAACTCCTTTGCCATGAAGAAGATCCAAATTCAACCAGTTCAGGCTAGTAAACCTGTTTGAAAGACCTTTTTTCAGTGAAATGCAGCTTAGTGCAAAAACAGGCTGCTCTCGCTCTGAAACGCTCATTTTTCACATAAGCCACTTTTCAGCCTTAGGCGACTGTACAGTGCTAAAACAGCCTCCAATCGCTCTGAAACGCTCATTTTTCACATAAGCCACTTTTCAGCGCTAAAACAGCCTCCAATCGCTCTGAAACGCTCATTTTTGACATAAGCCACATTTCACCTTTAATGAATGAAATTCCAGGTAAAAACTCCTTTGCCATGAAGAAGATCCAAATTCAACCAGTTCAGGCTAGTAAACCTGTTTGAAAGACCTTTTTTCAGTGAAATGCAGCTTAGTGCAAAAACAGGCTGCTCTCGCTCTGAAACGCTCATTTTTCACATAAGCCACTTTTCAGCGCTAAAACAGCCTCCAATCGCTCTGAAACGCTCATTTTTGACATAAGCCACTTTTCACCTTTAATGAATGAAATTCCAGGTAAAAACTCCTTTGCCATGAAGAAGATCCAAATTCAACCAGTTCAGGCTAGTAAACCTGTTTGAAAGACCTTTTTTCAGTGAAATGCAGCTTAGTGCAAAAACAGGCTGCTCTCGCTCTGAAACGCTCATTTTTCACATAAGCCACTTTTCAGCCTTAGGCGACTGTACAGTGCTAAAACAGCCTCCAATCGCTCTGAAACGCTCATTTTTCACATAAGCCACTTTTCAGCGCTAAAACAGCCTCCAATCGCTCTGAAACGCTCATTTTTGACATAAGCCACATTACACCTTTAATGAATGAAATTCCAGGTAAAAACTCCTTTGCCATGAAGAAGATCCAAATTCAACCAGTTCAGGCTAGTAAACCTGTTTGAAAGACCTTTTTTCAGTGAAATGCAGCTTAGTGCAAAAAACAGGCTGCTCTCGCTCTGAAACGCTCATTTTTGACATAACCCACTTTTCAGCCTTAATGAATTAAATTCCAGGTAAAAACTCATTTGCCATGAAGAAGATCCAAATTCAACCAGTTCAGGCTAGTAAACCTGTTTGAAAGACCTTTTTTCAGTGAAATGCAGCTTAGTGCAAAAACAGGCTGCTCTCGCTCTGAAACGCTCATTTTTCACATAAGCCACTTTTCAGCGCTAAAACAGCCTCCAATCGCTCTGAAACGCTCATTTTTCACATAAGCCACTTTTCAGCCTTAGGCGACTGTACAGTGCTAAAACAGCCTCCAATCGCTCTGAAACGCTCATTTTTGACATAAGCCACTTTTCACCTTTAATGAATGAAATTCCAGGTAAAAACTCCTTTGCCATGAAGAAGATCCAAATTCAACCAGTTCAGGCTAGTAAACCTGTTTGAAAGACCTTTTTTCAGTGAAATGCAGCTTAGTGCAAAAACAGGCTGCTCTCGCTCTGAAACGCTCATTTTTCACATAAGCCACTTTTCAGCCTTAGGCGACTGTACAGTGCTAAAACAGCCTCCAATCGCTCTGAAACGCTCATTTTTGACATAAGCCACTTTTCACCTTTAATGAATGAAATTCCAGGTAAAAACTCCTTTGCCATGAAGAAGATCCAAATTCAACCAGTTCAGGCTAGTAAACCTGTTTGAAAGACCTTTTTTCAGTGAAATGCAGCTTAGTGCAAAAACAGGCTGCTCTCGCTCTGAAACGCTCATTTTTCACATAAGCCACTTTTCAGCCTTAGGCGACTGTACAGTGCTAAAACAGCCTCCAATCGCTCTGAAACGCTCATTTTTGACATAAGCCACTTTTCACCTTTAATGAATGAAATTCCAGGTAAAAACTCCTTTGCCATGAAGAAGATCCAAATTCAACCAGTTCAGGCTAGTAAACCTGTTTGAAAGACCTTTTTTCAGTGAAATGCAGCTTAGTGCAAAAACAGGCTGCTCTCGCTCTGAAACGCTCATTTTTCACATAAGCCACTTTTCAGCCTTAGGCGACTGTACAGTGCTAAAACAGCCTCCTATCGCTCTGAAACGCTCATTTTTGACATAACCCACTTTTCAGCCTTAATGAATTAAATTCCAGGTAAAAACTCATTTGCCATGAAGAAGATCCAAATTCAACCAGTTCAGGCTAGTAAACCTGTTTGAAAGACCTTTTTTCAGTGAAATGCAGCTTAGTGCAAAAACAGGCTGCTCTCGCTCTGAAACGCTCATTTTTCACATAAGCCACTTTTCAGCCTTAGGCGACTGTACAGTGCTAAAACAGCCTCCAATCGCTCTGAAACGCTCATTTTTCACATAAGCCACTTTTCAGCGCTAAAACAGCCTCCAATCGCTCTGAAACGCTCATTTTTGACATAACCCACTTTTCAGCCTTAATGAATTAAATTCCAGGTAAAAACTCATTTGCCATGAAGAAGATCCAAATTCAACCAGTTCAGGCTAGTAAACCTGTTTGAAAGACCTTTTTTCAGTGAAATGCAGCTTAGTGCAAAAACAGGCTGCTCTCGCTCTGAAACGCTCATTTTTCACATAAGCCACTTTTCAGCCTTAGGCGACTGTACAGTGCTAAAACAGCCTCCAATCGCTCTGAAACGCTCATTTTTGACATAAGCCACTTTTCACCTTTAATGAATGAAATTCCAGGTAAAAACTCCTTTGCCATGAAGAAGATCCAAATTCAACCAGTTCAGGCTAGTAAACCTGTTTGAAAGACCTTTTTTCAGTGAAATGCAGCTTAGTGCAAAAACAGGCTGCTCTCGCTCTGAAACGCTCATTTTTCACATAAGCCACTTTTCAGCCTTAGGCGACTGTACAGTGCTAAAACAGCCTCCAATCGCTCTGAAACGCTCATTTTTGACATAAGCCACTTTTCACCTTTAATGAATGAAATTCCAGGTAAAAACTCCTTTGCCATGAAGAAGATCCAAATTCAACCAGTTCAGGCTAGTAAACCTGTTTGAAAGACCTTTTTTCAGTGAAATGCAGCTTAGTGCAAAAACAGGCTGCTCTCGCTCTGAAACGCTCATTTTTCACATAAGCCACTTTTCAGCCTTAGGCGACTGTACAGTGCTAAAACAGCCTCCAATCGCTCTGAAACGCTCATTTTTGACATAATCCACTTTTCACCTTTAATGAATGAAATTCCAGGTAAAAACTCCTTTGCCATGAAGAAGATCCAAATTCAACCAGTTCAGGCTAGTAAACCTGTTTGAAAGACCTTTTTTCAGTGAAATGCAGCTTAGTGCAAAAACAGGCTGCTCTCGCTCTGAAACGCTCATTTTTCACATAAGCCACTTTTCAGCCTTAGGCGACTGTACAGTGCTAAAACAGCCTCCAATCGCTCTGAAACGCTCATTTTTGACATAATCCACTTTTCACCTTTAATGAATGAAATTCCAGGTAAAAACTCATTTGCCATGAAGAAGATCCAAATTCAACCAGTTCAGGCTAGTAAACCTGTTTGAAAGACCTTTTTTCAGTGAAATGCAGCTTAGTGCAAAAACAGGCTGCTCTCGCTCTGAAACGCTCATTTTTCACATAAGCCACTTTTCAGCCTTAGGCGACTGTACAGTGCTAAAACAGCCTCCAATCGCTCTGAAACGCTCATTTTTCACATAAGCCACTTTTCAGCGCTAAAACAGCCTCCAATCGCTCTGAAACGCTCATTTTTGACATAAGCCACATTTCACCTTTAATGAATGAAATTCCAGGTAAAAACTCCTTTGCCATGAAGAAGATCCAAATTCAACCAGTTCAGGCTAGTAAACCTGTTTGAAAGACCTTTTTTCAGTGAAATGCAGCTTAGTGCAAAAACAGGCTGCTCTCGCTCTGAAACGCTCATTTTTCACATAAGCCACTTTTCAGCGCTAAAACAGCCTCCAATCGCTCTGAAACGCTCATTTTTGACATAAGCCACTTTTCACCTTTAATGAATGAAATTCCAGGTAAAAACTCCTTTGCCATGAAGAAGATCCAAATTCAACCAGTTCAGGCTAGTAAACCTGTTTGAAAGACCTTTTTTCAGTGAAATGCAGCTTAGTGCAAAAACAGGCTGCTCTCGCTCTGAAACGCTCATTTTTCACATAAGCCACTTTTCAGCCTTAGGCGACTGTACAGTGCTAAAACAGCCTCCAATCGCTCTGAAACGCTCATTTTTCACATAAGCCACTTTTCAGCGCTAAAACAGCCTCCAATCGCTCTGAAACGCTCATTTTTGACATAAGCCACATTTCACCTTTAATGAATGAAATTCCAGGTAAAAACTCCTTTGCCATGAAGAAGATCCAAATTCAACCAGTTCAGGCTAGTAAACCTGTTTGAAAGACCTTTTTTCAGTGAAATGCAGCTTAGTGCAAAAACAGGCTGCTCTCGCTCTGAAACGCTCATTTTTCACATAAGCCACTTTTCAGCCTTAGGCGACTGTACAGTGCCAGAACAGCCTCCAATCGCTCTGAAACGCTCATTTTTGACATAATCCACTTTTCACCTTTAATGAATGAAATTCTAGGTAAAAACTCCTTTGCCATGAAGAAGATCCAAATTCAACCAGTTCAGGCTAGTAAACCTGTTTGAAAGACCTTTTTTCAGTGAAATGCAGCTTAGTGCAAAAACAGGCTGCTCTCGCTCTGAAACGCTCATTTTTCACATAAGCCACTTTTCAGCCTTAGGCGACTGTACAGTGCTAAAACAGCCTCCAATCGCTCTGAAACGCTCATTTTTGACATAAGCCACTTTTCACCTTTAATGAATGAAATTCCAGGTAAAAACTCCTTTGCCATGAAGAAGATCCAAATTCAACCAGTTCAGGCTAGTAAACCTGTTTGAAAGACCTTTTTTCAGTGAAATGCAGCTTAGTGCAAAAACAGGCTGCTCTCGCTCTGAAACGCTCATTTTTCACATAAGCCACTTTTCAGCCTTAGGCGACTGTACAGTGCTAAAACAGCCTCCAATCGCTCTGAAACGCTCATTTTTGACATAATCCACTTTTCACCTTTAATGAATGAAATTCCAGGTAAAAACTCCTTTGCCATGAAGAAGATCCAAATTCAACCAGTTCAGGCTAGTAAACCTGTTTGAAAGACCTTTTTTCAGTGAAATGCAGCTTAGTGCAAAAACAGGCTGCTCTCGCTCTGAAACGCTCATTTTTCACAAAAGCCACTTTTCAGCGCTAAAACAGCCTCCAATCGCTCTGAAACGCTCATTTTTGACATAATCCACTTTTCACCTTTAATGAATGAAATTCCAGGTAAAAACTCATTTGCCATGAAGAAGATCCAAATTCAACCAGTTCAGGCTAGTAAACCTGTTTGAAAGACCTTTTTTCAGTGAAATGCAGCTTAGTGCAAAAACAGGCTGCTCTCGCTCTGAAACGCTCATTTTTCACATAAGCCACTTTTCAGCGCTAAAACAGCCTCCAATCGCTCTGAAACGCTCATTTTTGACATAAGCCACTTTTCACCTTTAATGAATGAAATTCCAGGTAAAAACTCCTTTGCCATGAAGAAGATCCAAATTCAACCAGTTCAGGCTAGTAAACCTGTTTGAAAGACCTTTTTTCAGTGAAATGCAGCTTAGTGCAAAAACAGGCTGCTCTCGCTCTGAAACGCTCATTTTTCACATAAGCCACTTTTCAGCCTTAGGCGACTGTACAGTGCTAAAACAGCCTCCAATCGCTCTGAAACGCTCATTTTTCACATAAGCCACTTTTCAGCGCTAAAACAGCCTCCAATCGCTCTGAAACGCTCATTTTTGACATAAGCCACATTTCACCTTTAATGAATGAAATTCCAGGTAAAAACTCCTTTGCCATGAAGAAGATCCAAATTCAACCAGTTCAGGCTAGTAAACCTGTTTGAAAGACCTTTTTTCAGTGAAATGCAGCTTAGTGCAAAAACAGGCTGCTCTCGCTCTGAAACGCTCATTTTTCACATAAGCCACTTTTCAGCGCTAAAACAGCCTCCAATCGCTCTGAAACGCTCATTTTTGACATAAGCCACTTTTCACCTTTAATGAATGAAATTCCAGGTAAAAACTCCTTTGCCATGAATAAGATCCAAATTCAACCAGTTCAGGCTAGTAAACCTGTTTGAAAGACCTTTTTTCAGTGAAATGCAGCTTAGTGCAAAAACAGGCTGCTCTCGCTCTGAAACGCTCATTTTTCACATAAGCCACTTTTCAGCCTTAGGCGACTGTACAGTGCTAAAACAGCCTCCAATCGCTCTGAAACGCTCATTTTTGACATAATCCACTTTTCACCTTTAATGAATGAAATTCTAGGTAAAAACTCCTTTGCCATGAAGAAGATCCAAATTCAACCAGTTCAGGCTAGTAAACCTGTTTGAAAGACCTTTTTTCAGTGAAATGCAGCTTAGTGCAAAAACAGGCTGCTCTCGCTCTGAAACGCTCATTTTTCACATAAGCCACTTTTCAGCCTTAGGCGACTGTACAGTGCTAAAACAGCCTCCAATCGCTCTGAAACGCTCATTTTTGACATAAGCCACTTTTCACCTTTAATGAATGAAATTCCAGGTAAAAACTCCTTTGCCATGAAGAAGATCCAAATTCAACCAGTTCAGGCTAGTAAACCTGTTTGAAAGACCTTTTTTCAGTGAAATGCAGCTTAGTGCAAAAACAGGCTGCTCTCGCTCTGAAACGCTCATTTTTCACATAAGCCACTTTTCAGCCTTAGGCGACTGTACAGTGCTAAAACAGCCTCCAATCGCTCTGAAACGCTCATTTTTCACATAAGCCACTTTTCAGCGCTAAAACAGCCTCCAATCGCTCTGAAACGCTCATTTTTGACATAAGCCACATTTCACCTTTAATGAATGAAATTCCAGGTAAAAACTCCTTTGCCATGAAGAAGATCCAAATTCAACCAGTTCAGGCTAGTAAACCTGTTTGAAAGACCTTTTTTCAGTGAAATGCAGCTTAGTGCAAAAACAGGCTGCTCTCGCTCTGAAACGCTCATTTTTCACATAAGCCACTTTTCAGCGCTAAAACAGCCTCCAATCGCTCTGAAACGCTCATTTTTGACATAAGCCACTTTTCACCTTTAATGAATGAAATTCCAGGTAAAAACTCCTTTGCCATGAAGAAGATCCAAATTCAACCAGTTCAGGCTAGTAAACCTGTTTGAAAGACCTTTTTTCAGTGAAATGCAGCTTAGTGCAAAAAACAGGCTGCTCTCGCTCTGAAACGCTCATTTTTGACATAACCCACTTTTCAGCCTTAATGAATTAAATTCCAGGTAAAAACTCCTTTGCCATGAAGAAGATCCAAATTCAACCAGTTCAGGCTAGTAAACCTGTTTGAAAGACCTTTTTTCAGTGAAATGCAGCTTAGTGCAAAAACAGGCTGCTCTCGCTCTGAAACGCTCATTTTTCACATAAGCCACTTTTCAGCCTTAGGCGACTGTACAGTGCTAAAACAGCCTCCAATCGCTCTGAAACGCTCATTTTTCACATAAGCCACTTTTCAGCGCTAAAACAGCCTCCAATCGCTCTGAAACGCTCATTTTTGACATAAGCCACATTTCACCTTTAATGAATGAAATTCCAGGTAAAAACTCCTTTGCCATGAAGAAGATCCAAATTCAACCAGTTCAGGCTAGTAAACCTGTTTGAAAGACCTTTTTTCAGTGAAATGCAGCTTAGTGCAAAAACAGGCTGCTCTCGCTCTGAAACGCTCATTTTTCACATAAGCCACTTTTCAGCGCTAAAACAGCCTCCAATCGCTCTGAAACGCTCATTTTTGACATAAGCCACTTTTCACCTTTAATGAATGAAATTCCAGGTAAAAACTCCTTTGCCATGAAGAAGATCCAAATTCAACCAGTTCAGGCTAGTAAACCTGTTTGAAAGACCTTTTTTCAGTGAAATGCAGCTTAGTGCAAAAACAGGCTGCTCTCGCTCTGAAACGCTCATTTTTCACATAAGCCACTTTTCAGCCTTAGGCGACTGTACAGTGCTAAAACAGCCTCCAATCGCTCTGAAACGCTCATTTTTCACATAAGCCACTTTTCAGCGCTAAAACAGCCTCCAATCGCTCTGAAACGCTCATTTTTGACATAAGCCACATTACACCTTTAATGAATGAAATTCCAGGTAAAAACTCCTTTGCCATGAAGAAGATCCAAATTCAACCAGTTCAGGCTAGTAAACCTGTTTGAAAGACCTTTTTTCAGTACAATGCAGCTTAGTGCAAAAAACAGGCTGCTCTCGCTCTGAAACGCTCATTTTTGACATAACCCACTTTTCAGCCTTAATGAATTAAATTCCAGGTAAAAACTCATTTGCCATGAAGAAGATCCAAATTCAACCAGTTCAGGCTAGTAAACCTGTTTGAAAGACCTTTTTTCAGTGAAATGCAGCTTAGTGCAAAAACAGGCTGCTCTCGCTCTGAAACGCTCATTTTTCACATAAGCCACTTTTCAGCGCTAAAACAGCCTCCAATCGCTCTGAAACGCTCATTTTTGACATAAGCCACTTTTCACCTTTAATGAATGAAATTCCAGGTAAAAACTCCTTTGCCATGAATAAGATCCAAATTCAACCAGTTCAGGCTAGTAAACCTGTTTGAAAGACCTTTTTTCAGTGAAATGCAGCTTAGTGCAAAAACAGGCTGCTCTCGCTCTGAAACGCTCATTTTTCACATAAGCCACTTTTCAGCCTTAGGCGACTGTACAGTGCTAAAACAGCCTCCAATCGCTCTGAAACGCTCATTTTTGACATAATCCACTTTTCACCTTTAATGAATGAAATTCCAGGTAAAAACTCCTTTGCCATGAATAAGATCCAAATTCAACCAGTTCAGGCTTAGTAAACCTGTTTGAAAGACCTTTTTTCAGTGAAATGCAGCTTAGTGCAAAAACAGGCTGCTCTCGCTCTGAAACGCTCATTTTTCACATAAGCCACTTTTCAGCCTTAGGCGACTGTACAGTGCTAAAACAGCCTCCAATCGCTCTGAAACGCTCATTTTTGACATAAGCCACTTTTCACCTTTAATGAATGAAATTCCAGGTAAAAACTCCTTTGCCATGAAGAAGATCCAAATTCAACCAGTTCAGGCTAGTAAACCTGTTTGAAAGACCTTTTTTCAGTGAAATGCAGCTTAGTGCAAAAACAGGCTGCTCTCGCTCTGAAACGCTCATTTTTCACATAAGCCACTTTTCAGCCTTAGGCGACTGTACAGTGCTAAAACAGCCTCCAATCGCTCTGAAACGCTCATTTTTGACATAAGCCACTTTTCACCTTTAATGAATGAAATTCCAGGTAAAAACTCCTTTGCCATGAAGAAGATCCAAATTCAACCAGTTCAGGCTAGTAAACCTGTTTGAAAGACCTTTTTTCAGTGAAATGCAGCTTAGTGCAAAAACAGGCTGCTCTCGCTCTGAAACGCTCATTTTTCACATAAGCCACTTTTCAGCCTTAGGCGACTGTACAGTGCTAAAACAGCCTCCAATCGCTCTGAAACGCTCATTTTTGACATAAGCCACTTTTCACCTTTAATGAATGAAATTCCAGGTAAAAACTCCTTTGCCATGAAGAAGATCCAAATTCAACCAGTTCAGGCTAGTAAACCTGTTTGAAAGACCTTTTTTCAGTGAAATGCAGCTTAGTGCAAAAACAGGCTGCTCTCGCTCTGAAACGCTCATTTTTCACATAAGCCACTTTTCAGCCTTAGGCGACTGTACAGTGCTAAAACAGCCTCCAATCGCTCTGAAACGCTCATTTTTGACATAAGCCACTTTTCACCTTTAATGAATGAAATTCCAGGTAAAAACTCCTTTGCCATGAAGAAGATCCAAATTCAACCAGTTCAGGCTAGTAAACCTGTTTGAAAGACCTTTTTTCAGTGAAATGCAGCTTAGTGCAAAAACAGGCTGCTCTCGCTCTGAAACGCTCATTTTTCACATAAGCCACTTTTCAGCCTTAGGCGACTGTACAGTGCTAAAACAGCCTCCTATCGCTCTGAAACGCTCATTTTTGACATAACCCACTTTTCAGCCTTAATGAATTAAATTCCAGGTAAAAACTCATTTGCCATGAAGAAGATCCAAATTCAACCAGTTCAGGCTAGTAAACCTGTTTGAAAGACCTTTTTTCAGTGAAATGCAGCTTAGTGCAAAAACAGGCTGCTCTCGCTCTGAAACGCTCATTTTTCACATAAGCCACTTTTCAGCCTTAGGCGACTGTACAGTGCTAAAACAGCCTCCAATCGCTCTGAAACGCTCATTTTTCACATAAGCCACTTTTCAGCGCTAAAACAGCCTCCAATCGCTCTGAAACGCTCATTTTTGACATAAGCCACATTTCACCTTTAATGAATGAAATTCCAGGTAAAAACTCCTTTGCCATGAAGAAGATCCAAATTCAACCAGTTCAGGCTAGTAAACCTGTTTGAAAGACCTTTTTTCAGTGAAATGCAGCTTAGTGCAAAAACAGGCTGCTCTCGCTCTGAAACGCTCATTTTTCACATAAGCCACTTTTCAGCGCTAAAACAGCCTCCAATCGCTCTGAAACGCTCATTTTTGACATAAGCCACTTTTCACCTTTAATGAATGAAATTCCAGGTAAAAACTCCTTTGCCATGAAGAAGATCCAAATTCAACCAGTTCAGGCTAGTAAACCTGTTTGAAAGACCTTTTTTCAGTGAAATGCAGCTTAGTGCAAAAACAGGCTGCTCTCGCTCTGAAACGCTCATTTTTCACATAAGCCACTTTTCAGCCTTAGGCGACTGTACAGTGCTAAAACAGCCTCCAATCGCTCTGAAACGCTCATTTTTGACATAATCCACTTTTCACCTTTAATGAATGAAATTCCAGGTAAAAACTCCTTTGCCATGAAGAAGATCCAAATTCAACCAGTTCAGGCTAGTAAACCTGTTTGAAAGACCTTTTTTCAGTGAAATGCAGCTTAGTGCAAAAACAGGCTGCTCTCGCTCTGAAACGCTCATTTTTCACATAAGCCACTTTTCAGCGCTAAAACAGCCTCCAATCGCTCTGAAACGCTCATTTTTGACATAAGCCACTTTTCACCTTTAATGAATGAAATTCCAGGTAAAAACTCCTTTGCCATGAAGAAGATCCAAATTCAACCAGTTCAGGCTAGTAAACCTGTTTGAAAGACCTTTTTTCAGTGAAATGCAGCTTAGTGCAAAAACAGGCTGCTCTCGCTCTGAAACGCTCATTTTTCACATAAGCCACTTTTCAGCCTTAGGCGACTGTACAGTGCTAAAACAGCCTCCAATCGCTCTGAAACGCTCATTTTTGACATAAGCCACTTTTCACCTTTAATGAATGAAATTCCAGGTAAAAACTCCTTTGCCATGAAGAAGATCCAAATTCAACCAGTTCAGGCTAGTAAACCTGTTTGAAAGACCTTTTTTCAGTGAAATGCAGCTTAGTGCAAAAACAGGCTGCTCTCGCTCTGAAACGCTCATTTTTCACATAAGCCACTTTTCAGCGCTAAAACAGCCTCCAATCGCTCTGAAACGCTCATTTTTGACATAACCCACTTTTCAGCCTTAATGAATGAAATTCCAGGTAAAAACTCATTTGCCATGAAGAAGATCCAAATTCAACCAGTTCAGGCTAGTAAACCTGTTTGAAAGACCTTTTTTCAGTGAAATGCAGCTTAGTGCAAAAACAGGCTGCTCTCGCTCTGAAACGCTCATTTTTCACATAAGCCACTTTTCAGCCTTAGGCGACTGTACAGTGCTAAAACAGCCTCCAATCGCTCTGAAACGCTCATTTTTGACATAAGCCACTTTTCACCTTTAATGAATGAAATTCCAGGTAAAAACTCCTTTGCCATGAAGAAGATCCAAATTCAACCAGTTCAGGCTAGTAAACCTGTTTGAAAGACCTTTTTTCAGTGAAATGCAGCTTAGTGCAAAAACAGGCTGCTCTCGCTCTGAAACGCTCATTTTTCACATAAGCCACTTTTCAGCCTTAGGCGACTGTACAGTGCTAAAACAGCCTCCAATCGCTCTGAAACGCTCATTTTTGACATAATCCACTTTTCACCTTTAATGAATGAAATTCCAGGTAAAAACTCCTTTGCCATGAAGAAGATCCAAATTCAACCAGTTCAGGCTAGTAAACCTGTTTGAAAGACCTTTTTTCAGTGAAATGCAGCTTAGTGCAAAAACAGGCTGCTCTTGCTCTGAAACGCTCATTTTTCACATAAGCCACTTTTCAGCGCTAAAACAGCCTCCAATCGCTCTGAAACGCTCATTTTTGACATAATCCACTTTTCACCTTTAATGAATGAAATTCCAGGTAAAAACTCATTTGCCATGAAGAAGATCCAAATTCAACCAGTTCAGGCTAGTAAACCTGTTTGAAAGACCTTTTTTCAGTGAAATGCAGCTTAGTGCAAAAACAGGCTGCTCTCGCTCTGAAACGCTCATTTTTCACATAAGCCACTTTTCAGCCTTAGGCGACTGTACAGTGCTAAAACAGCCTCCAATCGCTCTGAAACGCTCATTTTTCACATAAGCCACTTTTCAGCGCTAAAACAGCCTCCAATCGCTCTGAAACGCTCATTTTTGACATAAGCCACATTTCACCTTTAATGAATGAAATTCCAGGTAAAAACTCCTTTGCCATGAAGAAGATCCAAATTCAACCAGTTCAGGCTAGTAAACCTGTTTGAAAGACCTTTTTTCAGTGAAATGCAGCTTAGTGCAAAAACAGGCTGCTCTCGCTCTGAAACGCTCATTTTTCACATAAGCCACTTTTCAGCGCTAAAACAGCCTCCAATCGCTCTGAAACGCTCATTTTTGACATAAGCCACTTTTCACCTTTAATGAATGAAATTCCAGGTAAAAACTCCTTTGCCATGAAGAAGATCCAAATTCAACCAGTTCAGGCTAGTAAACCTGTTTGAAAGACCTTTTTTCAGTGAAATGCAGCTTAGTGCAAAAACAGGCTGCTCTCGCTCTGAAACGCTCATTTTTCACATAAGCCACTTTTCAGCCTTAGGCGACTGTACAGTGCTAAAACAGCCTCCAATCGCTCTGAAACGCTCATTTTTCACATAAGCCACTTTTCAGCGCTAAAACAGCCTCCAATCGCTCTGAAACGCTCATTTTTGACATAAGCCACATTTCACCTTTAATGAATGAAATTCCAGGTAAAAACTCCTTTGCCATGAAGAAGATCCAAATTCAACCAGTTCAGGCTAGTAAACCTGTTTGAAAGACCTTTTTTCAGTGAAATGCAGCTTAGTGCAAAAACAGGCTGCTCTCGCTCTGAAACGCTCATTTTTCACATAAGCCACTTTTCAGCCTTAGGCGACTGTACAGTGCTAAAACAGCCTCCAATCGCTCTGAAACGCTCATTTTTGACATAAGCCACTTTTCACCTTTAATGAATGAAATTCCAGGTAAAAACTCCTTTGCCATGAAGAAGATCCAAATTCAACCAGTTCAGGCTAGTAAACCTGTTTGAAAGACCTTTTTTCAGTGAAATGCAGCTTAGTGCAAAAACAGGCTGCTCTCGCTCTGAAACGCTCATTTTTCACATAAGCCACTTTTCAGCGCTAAAACAGCCTCCAATCGCTCTGAAACGCTCATTTTTGACATAAGCCACTTTTCACCTTTAATGAATGAAATTCCAGGTAAAAACTCCTTTGCCATGAAGAAGATCCAAATTCAACCAGTTCAGGCTAGTAAACCTGTTTGAAAGACCTTTTTTCAGTGAAATGCAGCTTAGTGCAAAAACAGGCTGCTCTCGCTCTGAAACGCTCATTTTTCACATAAGCCACTTTTCAGCCTTAGGCGACTGTACAGTGCTAAAACAGCCTCCAATCGCTCTGAAACGCTCATTTTTGACATAAGCCACTTTTCACCTTTAATGAATGAAATTCCAGGTAAAAACTCCTTTGCCATGAAGAAGATCCAAATTCAACCAGTTCAGGCTAGTAAACCTGTTTGAAAGACCTTTTTTCAGTGAAATGCAGCTTAGTGCAAAAACAGGCTGCTCTCGCTCTGAAACGCTCATTTTTCACATAAGCCACTTTTCAGCGCTAAAACAGCCTCCAATCGCTCTGAAACGCTCATTTTTGACATAAGCCACTTTTCACCTTTAATGAATGAAATTCCAGGTAAAAACTCCTTTGCCATGAAGAAGATCCAAATTCAACCAGTTCAGGCTAGTAAACCTGTTTGAAAGACCTTTTTTCAGTGAAATGCAGCTTAGTGCAAAAACAGGCTGCTCTCGCTCTGAAACGCTCATTTTTCACATAAGCCACTTTTCAGCCTTAGGCGACTGTACAGTGCTAAAACAGCCTCCAATCGCTCTGAAACGCTCATTTTTCACATAAGCCACTTTTCAGCGCTAAAACAGCCTCCAATCGCTCTGAAACGCTCATTTTTGACATAAGCCACATTTCACCTTTAATGAATGAAATTCCAGGTAAAAACTCCTTTGCCATGAAGAAGATCCAAATTCAACCAGTTCAGGCTAGTAAACCTGTTTGAAAGACCTTTTTTCAGTGAAATGCAGCTTAGTGCAAAAACAGGCTGCTCTCGCTCTGAAACGCTCATTTTTCACATAAGCCACTTTTCAGCGCTAAAACAGCCTCCAATCGCTCTGAAACGCTCATTTTTGACATAAGCCACTTTTCACCTTTAATGAATGAAATTCCAGGTAAAAACTCCTTTGCCATGAAGAAGATCCAAATTCAACCAGTTCAGGCTAGTAAACCTGTTTGAAAGACCTTTTTTCAGTGAAATGCAGCTTAGTGCAAAAACAGGCTGCTCTCGCTCTGAAACGCTCATTTTTCACATAAGCCACTTTTCAGCCTTAGGCGACTGTACAGTGCTAAAACAGCCTCCAATCGCTCTGAAACGCTCATTTTTCACATAAGCCACTTTTCAGCGCTAAAACAGCCTCCAATCGCTCTGAAACGCTCATTTTTGACATAAGCCACATTTCACCTTTAATGAATGAAATTCCAGGTAAAAACTCCTTTGCCATGAAGAAGATCCAAATTCAACCAGTTCAGGCTAGTAAACCTGTTTGAAAGACCTTTTTTCAGTGAAATGCAGCTTAGTGCAAAAACAGGCTGCTCTCGCTCTGAAACGCTCATTTTTCACATAAGCCACTTTTCAGCGCTAAAACAGCCTCCAATCGCTCTGAAACGCTCATTTTTGACATAAGCCACTTTTCACCTTTAATGAATGAAATTCCAGGTAAAAACTCCTTTGCCATGAAGAAGATCCAAATTCAACCAGTTCAGGCTAGTAAACCTGTTTGAAAGACCTTTTTTCAGTGAAATGCAGCTTAGTGCAAAAACAGGCTGCTCTCGCTCTGAAACGCTCATTTTTCACATAAGCCACTTTTCAGCCTTAGGCGACTGTACAGTGCTAAAACAGCCTCCAATCGCTCTGAAACGCTCATTTTTCACATAAGCCACTTTTCAGCGCTAAAACAGCCTCCAATCGCTCTGAAACGCTCATTTTTGACATAAGCCACATTTCACCTTTAATGAATGAAATTCCAGGTAAAAACTCCTTTGCCATGAAGAAGATCCAAATTCAACCAGTTCAGGCTAGTAAACCTGTTTGAAAGACCTTTTTTCAGTGAAATGCAGCTTAGTGCAAAAACAGGCTGCTCTCGCTCTGAAACGCTCATTTTTCACATAAGCCACTTTTCAGCGCTAAAACAGCCTCCAATCGCTCTGAAACGCTCATTTTTGACATAAGCCACTTTTCACCTTTAATGAATGAAATTCCAGGTAAAAACTCCTTTGCCATGAAGAAGATCCAAATTCAACCAGTTCAGGCTAGTAAACCTGTTTGAAAGACCTTTTTTCAGTGAAATGCAGCTTAGTGCAAAAACAGGCTGCTCTCGCTCTGAAACGCTCATTTTTCACATAAGCCACTTTTCAGCCTTAGGCGACTGTACAGTGCTAAAACAGCCTCCAATCGCTCTGAAACGCTCATTTTTGACATAATCCACTTTTCACCTTTAATGAATGAAATTCCAGGTAAAAACTCCTTTGCCATGAAGAAGATCCAAATTCAACCAGTTCAGGCTAGTAAACCTGTTTGAAAGACCTTTTTTCAGTGAAATGCAGCTTAGTGCAAAAACAGGCTGCTCTCGCTCTGAAACGCTCATTTTTCACAAAAGCCACTTTTCAGCGCTAAAACAGCCTCCAATCGCTCTGAAACGCTCATTTTTGACATAAGCCACTTTTCACCTTTAATGAATGAAATTCCAGGTAAAAACTCATTTGCCATGAAGAAGATCCAAATTCAACCAGTTCAGGCTAGTAAACCTGTTTGAAAGACCTTTTTTCAGTGAAATGCAGCTTAGTGCAAAAACAGGCTGCTCTCGCTCTGAAACGCTCATTTTTCACATAAGCCACTTTTCAGCGCTAAAACAGCCTCCAATCGCTCTGAAACGCTCATTTTTGACATAAGCCACTTTTCACCTTTAATGAATGAAATTCCAGGTAAAAACTCCTTTGCCATGAAGAAGATCCAAATTCAACCAGTTCAGGCTAGTAAACCTGTTTGAAAGACCTTTTTTCAGTGAAATGCAGCTTAGTGCAAAAACAGGCTGCTCTCGCTCTGAAACGCTCATTTTTCACATAAGCCACTTTTCAGCCTTAGGCGACTGTACAGTGCTAAAACAGCCTCCAATCGCTCTGAAACGCTCATTTTTCACATAAGCCACTTTTCAGCGCTAAAACAGCCTCCAATCGCTCTGAAACGCTCATTTTTGACATAAGCCACATTTCACCTTTAATGAATGAAATTCCAGGTAAAAACTCCTTTGCCATGAAGAAGATCCAAATTCAACCAGTTCAGGCTAGTAAACCTGTTTGAAAGACCTTTTTTCAGTGAAATGCAGCTTAGTGCAAAAACAGGCTGCTCTCGCTCTGAAACGCTCATTTTTCACATAAGCCACTTTTCAGCGCTAAAACAGCCTCCAATCGCTCTGAAACGCTCATTTTTGACATAAGCCACTTTTCACCTTTAATGAATGAAATTCCAGGTAAAAACTCCTTTGCCATGAAGAAGATCCAAATTCAACCAGTTCAGGCTAGTAAACCTGTTTGAAAGACCTTTTTTCAGTGAAATGCAGCTTAGTGCAAAAACAGGCTGCTCTCGCTCTGAAACGCTCATTTTTCACATAAGCCACTTTTCAGCCTTAGGCGACTGTACAGTGCTAAAACAGCCTCCAATCGCTCTGAAACGCTCATTTTTCACATAAGCCACTTTTCAGCGCTAAAACAGCCTCCAATCGCTCTGAAACGCTCATTTTTGACATAAGCCACATTTCACCTTTAATGAATGAAATTCCAGGTAAAAACTCCTTTGCCATGAAGAAGATCCAAATTCAACCAGTTCAGGCTAGTAAACCTGTTTGAAAGACCTTTTTTCAGTGAAATGCAGCTTAGTGCAAAAACAGGCTGCTCTCGCTCTGAAACGCTCATTTTTCACATAAGCCACTTTTCAGCGCTAAAACAGCCTCCAATCGCTCTGAAACGCTCATTTTTGACATAAGCCACTTTTCACCTTTAATGAATGAAATTCCAGGTAAAAACTCCTTTGCCATGAAGAAGATCCAAATTCAACCAGTTCAGGCTAGTAAACCTGTTTGAAAGACCTTTTTTCAGTGAAATGCAGCTTAGTGCAAAAACAGGCTGCTCTCGCTCTGAAACGCTCATTTTTCACATAAGCCACTTTTCAGCCTTAGGCGACTGTACAGTGCTAAAACAGCCTCCAATCGCTCTGAAACGCTCATTTTTGACATAATCCACTTTTCACCTTTAATGAATGAAATTCCAGGTAAAAACTCCTTTGCCATGAAGAAGATCCAAATTCAACCAGTTCAGGCTAGTAAACCTGTTTGAAAGACCTTTTTTCAGTGAAATGCAGCTTAGTGCAAAAACAGGCTGCTCTCGCTCTGAAACGCTCATTTTTCACAAAAGCCACTTTTCAGCGCTAAAACAGCCTCCAATCGCTCTGAAACGCTCATTTTTGACATAAGCCACTTTTCACCTTTAATGAATGAAATTCCAGGTAAAAACTCCTTTGCCATGAATAAGATCCAAATTCAACCAGTTCAGGCTAAGTAAACCTGTTTGAAAGACCTTTTTTCAGTGAAATGCAGCTTAGTGCAAAAACAGGCTGCTCTCGCTCTGAAACGCTCATTTTTCACATAAGCCACTTTTCAGCGCTAAAACAGCCTCCAATCGCTCTGAAACGCTCATTTTTGACATAAGCCACTTTTCAGCCTTAATGAATTAAATTCCAGGTAAAAACTCATTTGCCATGAAGAAGATCCAAATTCAACCAGTTCAGGCTAGTAAACCTGTTTGAAAGACCTTTTTTCAGTGAAATGCAGCTTAGTGCAAAAACAGGCTGCTCTCGCTCTGAAACGCTCATTTTTCACATAAGCCACTTTTCAGCCTTAGGCGACTGTACAGTGCTAAAACAGCCTCCAATCGCTCTGAAACGCTCATTTTTGACATAAGCCACTTTTCACCTTTAATGTATGAAATTCCAGGTAAAAACTCCTTTGCCATGAAGAAGATCCAAATTCAACCAGTTCAGGCTAGTAAACCTGTTTGAAAGACCTTTTTTCAGTGAAATGCAGCTTAGTGCAAAAACAGGCTGCTCTCGCTCTGAAACGCTCATTTTTCACATAAGCCACTTTTCAGCCTTAGGCGACTGTACAGTGCTAAAACAGCCTCCAATCGCTCTGAAACGCTCATTTTTGACATAATCCACTTTTCACCTTTAATGAATGAAATTCCAGGTAAAAACTCCTTTGCCATGAAGAAGATCCAAATTCAACCAGTTCAGGCTAGTAAACCTGTTTGAAAGACCTTTTTTCAGTGAAATGCAGCTTAGTGCAAAAACAGGCTGCTCTTGCTCTGAAACGCTCATTTTTCACATAAGCCACTTTTCAGCGCTAAAACAGCCTCCAATCGCTCTGAAACGCTCATTTTTGACATAATCCACTTTTCACCTTTAATGAATGAAATTCCAGGTAAAAACTCATTTGCCATGAAGAAGATCCAAATTCAACCAGTTCAGGCTAGTAAACCTGTTTGAAAGACCTTTTTTCAGTGAAATGCAGCTTAGTGCAAAAACAGGCTGCTCTCGCTCTGAAACGCTCATTTTTCACATAAGCCACTTTTCAGCGCTAAAACAGCCTCCAATCGCTCTGAAACGCTCATTTTTGACATAAGCCACTTTTCACCTTTAATGAATGAAATTCCAGGTAAAAACTCCTTTGCCATGAAGAAGATCCAAATTCAACCAGTTCAGGCTAGTAAACCTGTTTGAAAGACCTTTTTTCAGTGAAATGCAGCTTAGTGCAAAAACAGGCTGCTCTCGCTCTGAAACGCTCATTTTTCACATAAGCCACTTTTCAGCCTTAGGCGACTGTACAGTGCTAAAACAGCCTCCAATCGCTCTGAAACGCTCATTTTTGACATAAGCCACTTTTCACCTTTAATGAATGAAATTCCAGGTAAAAACTCCTTTGCCATGAAGAAGATCCAAATTCAACCAGTTCAGGCTAGTAAACCTGTTTGAAAGACCTTTTTTCAGTGAAATGCAGCTTAGTGCAAAAACAGGCTGCTCTCGCTCTGAAACGCTCATTTTTCACATAAGCCACTTTTCAGCCTTAGGCGACTGTACAGTGCTAAAACAGCCTCCAATCGCTCTGAAACGCTCATTTTTCACATAAGCCACTTTTCAGCGCTAAAACAGCCTCCAATCGCTCTGAAACGCTCATTTTTGACATAAGCCACATTTCACCTTTAATGAATGAAATTCCAGGTAAAAACTCCTTTGCCATGAAGAAGATCCAAATTCAACCAGTTCAGGCTAGTAAACCTGTTTGAAAGACCTTTTTTCAGTGAAATGCAGCTTAGTGCAAAAACAGGCTGCTCTCGCTCTGAAACGCTCATTTTTCACATAAGCCACTTTTCAGCGCTAAAACAGCCTCCAATCGCTCTGAAACGCTCATTTTTGACATAAGCCACTTTTCACCTTTAATGAATGAAATTCCAGGTAAAAACTCCTTTGCCATGAAGAAGATCCAAATTCAACCAGTTCAGGCTAGTAAACCTGTTTGAAAGACCTTTTTTCAGTGAAATGCAGCTTAGTGCAAAAACAGGCTGCTCTCGCTCTGAAACGCTCATTTTTCACATAAGCCACTTTTCAGCCTTAGGCGACTGTACAGTGCTAAAACAGCCTCCAATCGCTCTGAAACGCTCATTTTTGACATAATCCACTTTTCACCTTTAATGAATGAAATTCCAGGTAAAAACTCCTTTGCCATGAAGAAGATCCAAATTCAACCAGTTCAGGCTAGTAAACCTGTTTGAAAGACCTTTTTTCAGTGAAATGCAGCTTAGTGCAAAAACAGGCTGCTCTCGCTCTGAAACGCTCATTTTTCACAAAAGCCACTTTTCAGCGCTAAAACAGCCTCCAATCGCTCTGAAACGCTCATTTTTGACATAAGCCACTTTTCACCTTTAATGAATGAAATTCCAGGTAAAAACTCCTTTGCCATGAATAAGATCCAAATTCAACCAGTTCAGGCTAAGTAAACCTGTTTGAAAGACCTTTTTTCAGTGAAATGCAGCTTAGTGCAAAAACAGGCTGCTCTCGCTCTGAAACGCTCATTTTTCACATAAGCCACTTTTCAGCGCTAAAACAGCCTCCAATCGCTCTGAAACGCTCATTTTTGACATAAGCCACTTTTCACCTTTAATGAATGAAATTCCAGGTAAAAACTCCTTTGCCATGAATAAGATCCAAATTCAACCAGTTCAGGCTAGTAAACCTGTTTGAAAGACCTTTTTTCAGTGAAATGCAGCTTAGTGCAAAAACAGGCTGCTCTCGCTCTGAAACGCTCATTTTTCACATAAGCCACTTTTCAGCCTTAGGCGACTGTACAGTGCTAAAACAGCCTCCAATCGCTCTGAAACGCTCATGTTTGACATAAGCCACTTTTCACCTTTAATGAATGAAATTCCAGGTAAAAACTCCTTTGCCATGAAGAAGATCCAAATTCAACCAGTTCAGGCTAGTAAACCTGTTTGAAAGACCTTTTTTCAGTGAAATGCAGCTTAGTGCAAAAACAGGCTGCTCTCGCTCTGAAACGCTCATTTTTCACATAAGCCACTTTTCAGCCTTAGGCGACTGTACAGTGCTAAAACAGCCTCCAATCGCTCTGAAACGCTCATTTTTGACATAAGCCACTTTTCACCTTTAATGAATGAAATTCCAGGTAAAAACTCCTTTGCCATGAAGAAGATCCAAATTCAACCAGTTCAGGCTAGTAAACCTGTTTGAAAGACCTTTTTTCAGTGAAATGCAGCTTAGTGCAAAAACAGGCTGCTCTCGCTCTGAAACGCTCATTTTTCACATAAGCCACTTTTCAGCCTTAGGCGACTGTACAGTGCTAAAACAGCCTCCAATCGCTCTGAAACGCTCATTTTTGACATAATCCACTTTTCACCTTTAATGAATGAAATTCCAGGTAAAAACTCCTTTGCCATGAAGAAGATCCAAATTCAACCAGTTCAGGCTAGTAAACCTGTTTGAAAGACCTTTTTTCAGTGAAATGCAGCTTAGTGCAAAAACAGGCTGCTCTTGCTCTGAAACGCTCATTTTTCACATAAGCCACTTTTCAGCGCTAAAACAGCCTCCAATCGCTCTGAAACGCTCATTTTTGACATAATCCACTTTTCACCTTTAATGAATGAAATTCCAGGTAAAAACTCATTTGCCATGAAGAAGATCCAAATTCAACCAGTTCAGGCTAGTAAACCTGTTTGAAAGACCTTTTTTCAGTGAAATGCAGCTTAGTGCAAAAACAGGCTGCTCTCGCTCTGAAACGCTCATTTTTCACATAAGCCACTTTTCAGCGCTAAAACAGCCTCCAATCGCTCTGAAACGCTCATTTTTGACATAAGCCACTTTTCACCTTTAATGAATGAAATTCCAGGTAAAAACTCCTTTGCCATGAAGAAGATCCAAATTCAACCAGTTCAGGCTAGTAAACCTGTTTGAAAGACCTTTTTTCAGTGAAATGCAGCTTAGTGCAAAAACAGGCTGCTCTCGCTCTGAAACGCTCATTTTTCACATAAGCCACTTTTCAGCCTTAGGCGACTGTACAGTGCTAAAACAGCCTCCAATCGCTCTGAAACGCTCATTTTTGACATAAGCCACTTTTCACCTTTAATGAATGAAATTCCAGGTAAAAACTCCTTTGCCATGAAGAAGATCCAAATTCAACCAGTTCAGGCTAGTAAACCTGTTTGAAAGACCTTTTTTCAGTGAAATGCAGCTTAGTGCAAAAACAGGCTGCTCTCGCTCTGAAACGCTCATTTTTCACATAAGCCACTTTTCAGCCTTAGGCGACTGTACAGTGCTAAAACAGCCTCCAATCGCTCTGAAACGCTCATTTTTCACATAAGCCACTTTTCAGCGCTAAAACAGCCTCCAATCGCTCTGAAACGCTCATTTTTGACATAAGCCACATTTCACCTTTAATGAATGAAATTCCAGGTAAAAACTCCTTTGCCATGAAGAAGATCCAAATTCAACCAGTTCAGGCTAGTAAACCTGTTTGAAAGACCTTTTTTCAGTGAAATGCAGCTTAGTGCAAAAACAGGCTGCTCTCGCTCTGAAACGCTCATTTTTCACATAAGCCACTTTTCAGCGCTAAAACAGCCTCCAATCGCTCTGAAACGCTCATTTTTGACATAAGCCACTTTTCACCTTTAATGAATGAAATTCCAGGTAAAAACTCCTTTGCCATGAAGAAGATCCAAATTCAACCAGTTCAGGCTAGTAAACCTGTTTGAAAGACCTTTTTTCAGTGAAATGCAGCTTAGTGCAAAAACAGGCTGCTCTCGCTCTGAAACGCTCATTTTTCACATAAGCCACTTTTCAGCCTTAGGCGACTGTACAGTGCTAAAACAGCCTCCAATCGCTCTGAAACGCTCATTTTTCACATAAGCCACTTTTCACTGCTATAACAGCCTCCAATCGCTCTGAAACGCTCATTTTTGACATAAGCCACTTTTCACCTTTAATGAATGAAATTCCAGGTAAAAACTCCTTTGCCATGAAGAAGATCCAAATTCAACCAGTTCAGGCTAGTAAACCTGTTTGAAAGACCTTTTTTCAGTGAAATGCAGCTTAGTGCAAAAACAGGCTGCTCTCGCTCTGAAACGCTCATTTTTCACATAAGCCACTTTTCAGCCTTAGGCGACTGTACAGTGCTAAAACAGCCTCCAATCGCTCTGAAACGCTCATTTTTGACATAATCCACTTTTCACCTTTAATGAATGAAATTCCAGGTAAAAACTCCTTTGCCATGAAGAAGATCCAAATTCAACCAGTTCAGGCTAGTAAACCTGTTTGAAAGACCTTTTTTCAGTGAAATGCAGCTTAGTGCAAAAACAGGCTGCTCTCGCTCTGAAACGCTCATTTTTCACATAAGCCACTTTTCAGCGCTAAAACAGCCTCCAATCGCTCTGAAACGCTCATTTTTGACATAAGCCACTTTTCACCTTTAATGAATGAAATTCCAGGTAAAAACTCCTTTGCCATGAAGAAGATCCAAATTCAACCAGTTCAGGCTAGTAAACCTGTTTGAAAGACCTTTTTTCAGTGAAATGCAGCTTAGTGCAAAAACAGGCTGCTCTCGCTCTGAAACGCTCATTTTTCACATAAGCCACTTTTCAGCCTTAGGCGACTGTACAGTGCTAAAACAGCCTCCAATCGCTCTGAAACGCTCATTTTTGACATAAGCCACTTTTCACCTTTAATGAATGAAATTCCAGGTAAAAACTCCTTTGCCATGAAGAAGATCCAAATTCAACCAGTTCAGGCTAGTAAACCTGTTTGAAAGACCTTTTTTCAGTGAAATGCAGCTTAGTGCAAAAACAGGCTGCTCTCGCTCTGAAACGCTCATTTTTCACATAAGCCACTTTTCAGCCTTAGGCGACTGTACAGTGCTAAAACAGCCTCCAATCGCTCTGAAACGCTCATTTTTGACATAAGCCACTTTTCACCTTTAATGAATGAAATTCCAGGTAAAAACTCCTTTGCCATGAAGAAGATCCAAATTCAACCAGTTCAGGCTAGTAAACCTGTTTGAAAGACCTTTTTTCAGTGAAATGCAGCTTAGTGCAAAAACAGGCTGCTCTCGCTCTGAAACGCTCATTTTTCACATAAGCCACTTTTCAGCGCTAAAACAGCCTCCAATCGCTCTGAAACGCTCATTTTTGACATAAGCCACTTTTCACCTTTAATGAATGAAATTCCAGGTAAAAACTCCTTTGCCATGAAGAAGATCCAAATTCAACCAGTTCAGGCTAGTAAACCTGTTTGAAAGACCTTTTTTCAGTGAAATGCAGCTTAGTGCAAAAACAGGCTGCTCTCGCTCTGAAACGCTCATTTTTCACATAAGCCACTTTTCAGCCTTAGGCGACTGTACAGTGCTAAAACAGCCTCCAATCGCTCTGAAACGCTCATTTTTCACATAAGCCACTTTTCAGCGCTAAAACAGCCTCCAATCGCTCTGAAACGCTCATTTTTGACATAAGCCACATTTCACCTTTAATGAATGAAATTCCAGGTAAAAACTCCTTTGCCATGAAGAAGATCCAAATTCAACCAGTTCAGGCTAGTAAACCTGTTTGAAAGACCTTTTTTCAGTGAAATGCAGCTTAGTGCAAAAACAGGCTGCTCTCGCTCTGAAACGCTCATTTTTCACATAAGCCACTTTTCAGCGCTAAAACAGCCTCCAATCGCTCTGAAACGCTCATTTTTGACATAAGCCACTTTTCACCTTTAATGAATGAAATTCCAGGTAAAAACTCCTTTGCCATGAAGAAGATCCAAATTCAACCAGTTCAGGCTAGTAAACCTGTTTGAAAGACCTTTTTTCAGTGAAATGCAGCTTAGTGCAAAAACAGGCTGCTCTCGCTCTGAAACGCTCATTTTTCACATAAGCCACTTTTCAGCCTTAGGCGACTGTACAGTGCTAAAACAGCCTCCAATCGCTCTGAAACGCTCATTTTTCACATAAGCCACTTTTCAGCGCTAAAACAGCCTCCAATCGCTCTGAAACGCTCATTTTTGACATAAGCCACATTTCACCTTTAATGAATGAAATTCCAGGTAAAAACTCCTTTGCCATGAAGAAGATCCAAATTCAACCAGTTCAGGCTAGTAAACCTGTTTGAAAGACCTTTTTTCAGTGAAATGCAGCTTAGTGCAAAAACAGGCTGCTCTCGCTCTGAAACGCTCATTTTTCACATAAGCCACTTTTCAGCGCTAAAACAGCCTCCAATCGCTCTGAAACGCTCATTTTTGACATAAGCCACTTTTCACCTTTAATGAATGAAATTCCAGGTAAAAACTCCTTTGCCATGAAGAAGATCCAAATTCAACCAGTTCAGGCTAGTAAACCTGTTTGAAAGACCTTTTTTCAGTGAAATGCAGCTTAGTGCAAAAACAGGCTGCTCTCGCTCTGAAACGCTCATTTTTCACATAAGCCACTTTTCAGCCTTAGGCGACTGTACAGTGCTAAAACAGCCTCCAATCGCTCTGAAACGCTCATTTTTCACATAAGCCACTTTTCAGCGCTAAAACAGCCTCCAATCGCTCTGAAACGCTCATTTTTGACATAAGCCACATTTCACCTTTAATGAATGAAATTCCAGGTAAAAACTCCTTTGCCATGAAGAAGATCCAAATTCAACCAGTTCAGGCTAGTAAACCTGTTTGAAAGACCTTTTTTCAGTGAAATGCAGCTTAGTGCAAAAACAGGCTGCTCTCGCTCTGAAACGCTCATTTTTCACATAAGCCACTTTTCAGCGCTAAAACAGCCTCCAATCGCTCTGAAACGCTCATTTTTGACATAAGCCACTTTTCACCTTTAATGAATGAAATTCCAGGTAAAAACTCCTTTGCCATGAAGAAGATCCAAATTCAACCAGTTCAGGCTAGTAAACCTGTTTGAAAGACCTTTTTTCAGTGAAATGCAGCTTAGTGCAAAAACAGGCTGCTCTCGCTCTGAAACGCTCATTTTTCACATAAGCCACTTTTCAGCCTTAGGCGACTGTACAGTGCTAAAACAGCCTCCAATCGCTCTGAAACGCTCATTTTTGACATAATCCACTTTTCACCTTTAATGAATGAAATTCCAGGTAAAAACTCCTTTGCCATGAAGAAGATCCAAATTCAACCAGTTCAGGCTAGTAAACCTGTTTGAAAGACCTTTTTTCAGTGAAATGCAGCTTAGTGCAAAAACAGGCTGCTCTCGCTCTGAAACGCTCATTTTTCACAAAAGCCACTTTTCAGCGCTAAAACAGCCTCCAATCGCTCTGAAACGCTCATTTTTGACATAAGCCACTTTTCACCTTTAATGAATGAAATTCCAGGTAAAAACTCCTTTGCCATGAATAAGATCCAAATTCAACCAGTTCAGGCTAAGTAAACCTGTTTGAAAGACCTTTTTTCAGTGAAATGCAGCTTAGTGCAAAAACAGGCTGCTCTCGCTCTGAAACGCTCATTTTTCACATAAGCCACTTTTCAGCGCTAAAACAGCCTCCAATCGCTCTGAAACGCTCATTTTTGACATAACCCACTTTTCAGCCTTAATGAATTAAATTCCAGGTAAAAACTCATTTGCCATGAAGAAGATCCAAATTCAACCAGTTCAGGCTAGTAAACCTGTTTGAAAGACCTTTTTTCAGTGAAATGCAGCTTAGTGCAAAAACAGGCTGCTCTCGCTCTGAAACGCTCATTTTTCACATAAGCCACTTTTCAGCCTTAGGCGACTGTACAGTGCTAAAACAGCCTCCAATCGCTCTGAAACGCTCATTTTTGACATAAGCCACTTTTCACCTTTAATGAATGAAATTCCAGGTAAAAACTCCTTTGCCATGAAGAAGATCCAAATTCAACCAGTTCAGGCTAGTAAACCTGTTTGAAAGACCTTTTTTCAGTGAAATGCAGCTTAGTGCAAAAACAGGCTGCTCTCGCTCTGAAACGCTCATTTTTCACATAAGCCACTTTTCAGCCTTAGGCGACTGTACAGTGCTAAAACAGCCTCCAATCGCTCTGAAACGCTCATTTTTGACATAAGCCACTTTTCACCTTTAATGAATGAAATTCCAGGTAAAAACTCCTTTGCCATGAAGAAGATCCAAATTCAACCAGTTCAGGCTAGTAAACCTGTTTGAAAGACCTTTTTTCAGTGAAATGCAGCTTAGTGCAAAAACAGGCTGCTCTCGCTCTGAAACGCTCATTTTTCACATAAGCCACTTTTCAGCCTTAGGCGACTGTACAGTGCTAAAACAGCCTCCAATCGCTCTGAAACGCTCATTTTTGACATAATCCACTTTTCACCTTTAATGAATGAAATTCCAGGTAAAAACTCCTTTGCCATGAAGAAGATCCAAATTCAACCAGTTCAGGCTAGTAAACCTGTTTGAAAGACCTTTTTTCAGTGAAATGCAGCTTAGTGCAAAAACAGGCTGCTCTCGCTCTGAAACGCTCATTTTTCACAAAAGCCACTTTTCAGCGCTAAAACAGCCTCCAATCGCTCTGAAACGCTCATTTTTGACATAATCCACTTTTCACCTTTAATGAATGAAATTCCAGGTAAAAACTCATTTGCCATGAAGAAGATCCAAATTCAACCAGTTCAGGCTAGTAAACCTGTTTGAAAGACCTTTTTTCAGTGAAATGCAGCTTAGTGCAAAAACAGGCTGCTCTCGCTCTGAAACGCTCATTTTTCACATAAGCCACTTTTCAGCGCTAAAACAGCCTCCAATCGCTCTGAAACGCTCATTTTTGACATAAGCCACTTTTCACCTTTAATGAATGAAATTCCAGGTAAAAACTCCTTTGCCATGAAGAAGATCCAAATTCAACCAGTTCAGGCTAGTAAACCTGTTTGAAAGACCTTTTTTCAGTGAAATGCAGCTTAGTGCAAAAACAGGCTGCTCTCGCTCTGAAACGCTCATTTTTCACATAAGCCACTTTTCAGCCTTAGGCGACTGTACAGTGCTAAAACAGCCTCCAATCGCTCTGAAACGCTCATTTTTCACATAAGCCACTTTTCAGCGCTAAAACAGCCTCCAATCGCTCTGAAACGCTCATTTTTGACATAAGCCACATTTCACCTTTAATGAATGAAATTCCAGGTAAAAACTCCTTTGCCATGAAGAAGATCCAAATTCAACCAGTTCAGGCTAGTAAACCTGTTTGAAAGACCTTTTTTCAGTGAAATGCAGCTTAGTGCAAAAACAGGCTGCTCTCGCTCTGAAACGCTCATTTTTCACATAAGCCACTTTTCAGCGCTAAAACAGCCTCCAATCGCTCTGAAACGCTCATTTTTGACATAAGCCACTTTTCACCTTTAATGAATGAAATTCCAGGTAAAAACTCCTTTGCCATGAAGAAGATCCAAATTCAACCAGTTCAGGCTAGTAAACCTGTTTGAAAGACCTTTTTTCAGTGAAATGCAGCTTAGTGCAAAAACAGGCTGCTCTCGCTCTGAAACGCTCATTTTTCACATAAGCCACTTTTCAGCCTTAGGCGACTGTACAGTGCTAAAACAGCCTCCAATCGCTCTGAAACGCTCATTTTTCACATAAGCCACTTTTCAGCGCTAAAACAGCCTCCAATCGCTCTGAAACGCTCATTTTTGACATAAGCCACATTTCACCTTTAATGAATGAAATTCCAGGTAAAAACTCCTTTGCCATGAAGAAGATCCAAATTCAACCAGTTCAGGCTAGTAAACCTGTTTGAAAGACCTTTTTTCAGTGAAATGCAGCTTAGTGCAAAAATAGGCTGCTCTCGCTCTGAAACGCTCATTTTTCACATAAGCCACTTTTCAGCGCTAAAACAGCCTCCAATCGCTCTGAAACGCTCATTTTTGACATAAGCCACTTTTCACCTTTAATGAATGAAATTCCAGGTAAAAACTCCTTTGCCATGAAGAAGATCCAAATTCAACCAGTTCAGGCTAGTAAACCTGTTTGAAAGACCTTTTTTCAGTGAAATGCAGCTTAGTGCAAAAACAGGCTGCTCTCGCTCTGAAACGCTCATTTTTCACATAAGCCACTTTTCAGCCTTAGGCGACTGTACAGTGCTAAAACAGCCTCCAATCGCTCTGAAACGCTCATTTTTGACATAATCCACTTTTCACCTTTAATGAATGAAATTCCAGGTAAAAACTCCTTTGCCATGAAGAAGATCCAAATTCAACCAGTTCAGGCTAGTAAACCTGTTTGAAAGACCTTTTTTCAGTGAAATGCAGCTTAGTGCAAAAACAGGCTGCTCTCGCTCTGAAACGCTCATTTTTCACAAAAGCCACTTTTCAGCGCTAAAACAGCCTCCAATCGCTCTGAAACGCTCATTTTTGACATAAGCCACTTTTCACCTTTAATGAATGAAATTCCAGGTAAAAACTCCTTTGCCATGAATAAGATCCAAATTCAACCAGTTCAGGCTAAGTAAACCTGTTTGAAAGACCTTTTTTCAGTGAAATGCAGCTTAGTGCAAAAACAGGCTGCTCTCGCTCTGAAACGCTCATTTTTCACATAAGCCACTTTTCAGCGCTAAAACAGCCTCCAATCGCTCTGAAACGCTCATTTTTGACATAACCCACTTTTCAGCCTTAATGAATTAAATTCCAGGTAAAAACTCATTTGCCATGAAGAAGATCCAAATTCAACCAGTTCAGGCTAGTAAACCTGTTTGAAAGACCTTTTTTCAGTGAAATGCAGCTTAGTGCAAAAACAGGCTGCTCTCGCTCTGAAACGCTCATTTTTCACATAAGCCACTTTTCAGCCTTAGGCGACTGTACAGTGCTAAAACAGCCTCCAATCGCTCTGAAACGCTCATTTTTGACATAAGCCACTTTTCACCTTTAATGAATGAAATTCCAGGTAAAAACTCCTTTGCCATGAAGAAGATCCAAATTCAACCAGTTCAGGCTAGTAAACCTGTTTGAAAGACCTTTTTTCAGTGAAATGCAGCTTAGTGCAAAAACAGGCTGCTCTCGCTCTGAAACGCTCATTTTTCACATAAGCCACTTTTCAGCCTTAGGCGACTGTACAGTGCTAAAACAGCCTCCAATCGCTCTGAAACGCTCATTTTTGACATAAGCCACTTTTCACCTTTAATGAATGAAATTCCAGGTAAAAACTCCTTTGCCATGAAGAAGATCCAAATTCAACCAGTTCAGGCTAGTAAACCTGTTTGAAAGACCTTTTTTCAGTGAAATGCAGCTTAGTGCAAAAACAGGCTGCTCTCGCTCTGAAACGCTCATTTTTCACATAAGCCACTTTTCAGCCTTAGGCGACTGTACAGTGCTAAAACAGCCTCCAATCGCTCTGAAACGCTCATTTTTGACATAATCCACTTTTCACCTTTAATGAATGAAATTCCAGGTAAAAACTCCTTTGCCATGAAGAAGATCCAAATTCAACCAGTTCAGGCTAGTAAACCTGTTTGAAAGACCTTTTTTCAGTGAAATGCAGCTTAGTGCAAAAACAGGCTGCTCTTGCTCTGAAACGCTCATTTTTCACATAAGCCACTTTTCAGCGCTAAAACAGCCTCCAATCGCTCTGAAACGCTCATTTTTGACATAATCCACTTTTCACCTTTAATGAATGAAATTCCAGGTAAAAACTCATTTGCCATGAAGAAGATCCAAATTCAACCAGTTCAGGCTAGTAAACCTGTTTGAAAGACCTTTTTTCAGTGAAATGCAGCTTAGTGCAAAAACAGGCTGCTCTCGCTCTGAAACGCTCATTTTTCACATAAGCCACTTTTCAGCGCTAAAACAGCCTCCAATCGCTCTGAAACGCTCATTTTTGACATAAGCCACTTTTCACCTTTAATGAATGAAATTCCAGGTAAAAACTCCTTTGCCATGAAGAAGATCCAAATTCAACCAGTTCAGGCTAGTAAACCTGTTTGAAAGACCTTTTTTCAGTGAAATGCAGCTTAGTGCAAAAACAGGCTGCTCTCGCTCTGAAACGCTCATTTTTCACATAAGCCACTTTTCAGCCTTAGGCGACTGTACAGTGCTAAAACAGCCTCCAATCGCTCTGAAACGCTCATTTTTGACATAAGCCACTTTTCACCTTTAATGAATGAAATTCCAGGTAAAAACTCCTTTGCCATGAAGAAGATCCAAATTCAACCAGTTCAGGCTAGTAAACCTGTTTGAAAGACCTTTTTTCAGTGAAATGCAGCTTAGTGCAAAAACAGGCTGCTCTCGCTCTGAAACGCTCATTTTTCACATAAGCCACTTTTCAGCCTTAGGCGACTGTACAGTGCTAAAACAGCCTCCAATCGCTCTGAAACGCTCATTTTTCACATAAGCCACTTTTCACCTTTAATGAATGAAATTCCAGGTAAAAACTCCTTTGCCATGAAGAAGATCCAAATTCAACCAGTTCAGGCTAGTAAACCTGTTTGAAAGACCTTTTTTCAGTGAAATGCAGCTTAGTGCAAAAACAGGCTGCTCTCGCTCTGAAACGCTCATTTTTCACATAAGCCACTTTTCAGCCTTAGGCGACTGTACAGTGCTAAAACAGCCTCCAATCGCTCTGAAACGCTCATTTTTGACATAATCCACTTTTCACCTTTAATGAATGAAATTCCAGGTAAAAACTCCTTTGCCATGAAGAAGATCCAAATTCAACCAGTTCAGGCTAGTAAACCTGTTTGAAAGACCTTTTTTCAGTGAAATGCAGCTTAGTGCAAAAACAGGCTGCTCTTGCTCTGAAACGCTCATTTTTCACATAAGCCACTTTTCAGCGCTAAAACAGCCTCCAATCGCTCTGAAACGCTCATTTTTGACATAATCCACTTTTCACCTTTAATGAATGAAATTCCAGGTAAAAACTCATTTGCCATGAAGAAGATCCAAATTCAACCAGTTCAGGCTAGTAAACCTGTTTGAAAGACCTTTTTTCAGTGAAATGCAGCTTAGTGCAAAAACAGGCTGCTCTCGCTCTGAAACGCTCATTTTTCACATAAGCCACTTTTCAGCGCTAAAACAGCCTCCAATCGCTCTGAAACGCTCATTTTTGACATAAGCCACTTTTCACCTTTAATGAATGAAATTCCAGGTAAAAACTCCTTTGCCATGAAGAAGATCCAAATTCAACCAGTTCAGGCTAGTAAACCTGTTTGAAAGACCTTTTTTCAGTGAAATGCAGCTTAGTGCAAAAACAGGCTGCTCTCGCTCTGAAACGCTCATTTTTCACATAAGCCACTTTTCAGCCTTAGGCGACTGTACAGTGCTAAAACAGCCTCCAATCGCTCTGAAACGCTCATTTTTGACATAAGCCACTTTTCACCTTTAATGAATGAAATTCCAGGTAAAAACTCCTTTGCCATGAAGAAGATCCAAATTCAACCAGTTCAGGCTAGTAAACCTGTTTGAAAGACCTTTTTTCAGTGAAATGCAGCTTAGTGCAAAAACAGGCTGCTCTCGCTCTGAAACGCTCATTTTTCACATAAGCCACTTTTCAGCCTTAGGCGACTGTACAGTGCTAAAACAGCCTCCAATCGCTCTGAAACGCTCATTTTTCACATAAGCCACTTTTCAGCGCTAAAACAGCCTCCAATCGCTCTGAAACGCTCATTTTTGACATAAGCCACATTTCACCTTTAATGAATGAAATTCCAGGTAAAAACTCCTTTGCCATGAAGAAGATCCAAATTCAACCAGTTCAGGCTAGTAAACCTGTTTGAAAGACCTTTTTTCAGTGAAATGCAGCTTAGTGCAAAAACAGGCTGCTCTCGCTCTGAAACGCTCATTTTTCACATAAGCCACTTTTCAGCGCTAAAACAGCCTCCAATCGCTCTGAAACGCTCATTTTTGACATAAGCCACTTTTCACCTTTAATGAATGAAATTCCAGGTAAAAACTCCTTTGCCATGAAGAAGATCCAAATTCAACCAGTTCAGGCTAGTAAACCTGTTTGAAAGACCTTTTTTCAGTGAAATGCAGCTTAGTGCAAAAACAGGCTGCTCTCGCTCTGAAACGCTCATTTTTCACATAAGCCACTTTTCAGCCTTAGGCGACTGTACAGTGCTAAAACAGCCTCCAATCGCTCTGAAACGCTCATTTTTCACATAAGCCACTTTTCACTGCTATAACAGCCTCCAATCGCTCTGAAACGCTCATTTTTGACATAAGCCACTTTTCACCTTTAATGAATGAAATTCCAGGTAAAAACTCCTTTGCCATGAAGAAGATCCAAATTCAACCAGTTCAGGCTAGTAAACCTGTTTGAAAGACCTTTTTTCAGTGAAATGCAGCTTAGTGCAAAAACAGGCTGCTCTCGCTCTGAAACGCTCATTTTTCACATAAGCCACTTTTCAGCCTTAGGCGACTGTACAGTGCTAAAACAGCCTCCAATCGCTCTGAAACGCTCATTTTTGACATAATCCACTTTTCACCTTTAATGAATGAAATTCCAGGTAAAAACTCCTTTGCCATGAAGAAGATCCAAATTCAACCAGTTCAGGCTAGTAAACCTGTTTGAAAGACCTTTTTTCAGTGAAATGCAGCTTAGTGCAAAAACAGGCTGCTCTCGCTCTGAAACGCTCATTTTTCACATAAGCCACTTTTCAGCGCTAAAACAGCCTCCAATCGCTCTGAAACGCTCATTTTTGACATAAGCCACTTTTCACCTTTAATGAATGAAATTCCAGGTAAAAACTCCTTTGCCATGAAGAAGATCCAAATTCAACCAGTTCAGGCTAGTAAACCTGTTTGAAAGACCTTTTTTCAGTGAAATGCAGCTTAGTGCAAAAACAGGCTGCTCTCGCTCTGAAACGCTCATTTTTCACATAAGCCACTTTTCAGCCTTAGGCGACTGTACAGTGCTAAAACAGCCTCCAATCGCTCTGAAACGCTCATTTTTGACATAAGCCACTTTTCACCTTTAATGAATGAAATTCCAGGTAAAAACTCCTTTGCCATGAAGAAGATCCAAATTCAACCAGTTCAGGCTAGTAAACCTGTTTGAAAGACCTTTTTTCAGTGAAATGCAGCTTAGTGCAAAAACAGGCTGCTCTCGCTCTGAAACGCTCATTTTTCACATAAGCCACTTTTCAGCCTTAGGCGACTGTACAGTGCTAAAACAGCCTCCAATCGCTCTGAAACGCTCATTTTTGACATAAGCCACTTTTCACCTTTAATGAATGAAATTCCAGGTAAAAACTCCTTTGCCATGAAGAAGATCCAAATTCAACCAGTTCAGGCTAGTAAACCTGTTTGAAAGACCTTTTTTCAGTGAAATGCAGCTTAGTGCAAAAACAGGCTGCTCTCGCTCTGAAACGCTCATTTTTCACATAAGCCACTTTTCAGCGCTAAAACAGCCTCCAATCGCTCTGAAACGCTCATTTTTGACATAAGCCACTTTTCACCTTTAATGAATGAAATTCCAGGTAAAAACTCCTTTGCCATGAAGAAGATCCAAATTCAACCAGTTCAGGCTAGTAAACCTGTTTGAAAGACCTTTTTTCAGTGAAATGCAGCTTAGTGCAAAAACAGGCTGCTCTCGCTCTGAAACGCTCATTTTTCACATAAGCCACTTTTCAGCCTTAGGCGACTGTACAGTGCTAAAACAGCCTCCAATCGCTCTGAAACGCTCATTTTTCACATAAGCCACTTTTCAGCGCTAAAACAGCCTCCAATCGCTCTGAAACGCTCATTTTTGACATAAGCCACATTTCACCTTTAATGAATGAAATTCCAGGTAAAAACTCCTTTGCCATGAAGAAGATCCAAATTCAACCAGTTCAGGCTAGTAAACCTGTTTGAAAGACCTTTTTTCAGTGAAATGCAGCTTAGTGCAAAAACAGGCTGCTCTCGCTCTGAAACGCTCATTTTTCACATAAGCCACTTTTCAGCGCTAAAACAGCCTCCAATCGCTCTGAAACGCTCATTTTTGACATAAGCCACTTTTCACCTTTAATGAATGAAATTCCAGGTAAAAACTCCTTTGCCATGAAGAAGATCCAAATTCAACCAGTTCAGGCTAGTAAACCTGTTTGAAAGACCTTTTTTCAGTGAAATGCAGCTTAGTGCAAAAACAGGCTGCTCTCGCTCTGAAACGCTCATTTTTCACATAAGCCACTTTTCAGCCTTAGGCGACTGTACAGTGCTAAAACAGCCTCCAATCGCTCTGAAACGCTCATTTTTCACATAAGCCACTTTTCAGCGCTAAAACAGCCTCCAATCATCTGAAACGCTCATTTTTGACATAAGCCACATTTCACCTTTAATGAATGAAATTCCAGGTAAAAACTCCTTTGCCATGAAGAAGATCCAAATTCAACCAGTTCAGGCTAGTAAACCTGTTTGAAAGACCTTTTTTCAGTGAAATGCAGCTTAGTGCAAAAACAGGCTGCTCTCGCTCTGAAACGCTCATTTTTCACATAAGCCACTTTTCAGCGCTAAAACAGCCTCCAATCGCTCTGAAACGCTCATTTTTGACATAAGCCACTTTTCACCTTTAATGAATGAAATTCCAGGTAAAAACTCCTTTGCCATGAAGAAGATCCAAATTCAACCAGTTCAGGCTAGTAAACCTGTTTGAAAGACCTTTTTTCAGTGAAATGCAGCTTAGTGCAAAAACAGGCTGCTCTCGCTCTGAAACGCTCATTTTTCACATAAGCCACTTTTCAGCCTTAGGCGACTGTACAGTGCTAAAACAGCCTCCAATCGCTCTGAAACGCTCATTTTTCACATAAGCCACTTTTCAGCGCTAAAACAGCCTCCAATCGCTCTGAAACGCTCATTTTTGACATAAGCCACATTTCACCTTTAATGAATGAAATTCCAGGTAAAAACTCCTTTGCCATGAAGAAGATCCAAATTCAACCAGTTCAGGCTAGTAAACCTGTTTGAAAGACCTTTTTTCAGTGAAATGCAGCTTAGTGCAAAAACAGGCTGCTCTCGCTCTGAAACGCTCATTTTTCACATAAGCCACTTTTCAGCGCTAAAACAGCCTCCAATCGCTCTGAAACGCTCATTTTTGACATAAGCCACTTTTCACCTTTAATGAATGAAATTCCAGGTAAAAACTCCTTTGCCATGAAGAAGATCCAAATTCAACCAGTTCAGGCTAGTAAACCTGTTTGAAAGACCTTTTTTCAGTGAAATGCAGCTTAGTGCAAAAACAGGCTGCTCTCGCTCTGAAACGCTCATTTTTCACATAAGCCACTTTTCAGCCTTAGGCGACTGTACAGTGCTAAAACAGCCTCCAATCGCTCTGAAACGCTCATTTTTGACATAATCCACTTTTCACCTTTAATGAATGAAATTCCAGGTAAAAACTCCTTTGCCATGAAGAAGATCCAAATTCAACCAGTTCAGGCTAGTAAACCTGTTTGAAAGACCTTTTTTCAGTGAAATGCAGCTTAGTGCAAAAACAGGCTGCTCTCGCTCTGAAACGCTCATTTTTCACAAAAGCCACTTTTCAGCGCTAAAACAGCCTCCAATCGCTCTGAAACGCTCATTTTTGACATAAGCCACTTTTCACCTTTAATGAATGAAATTCCAGGTAAAAACTCCTTTGCCATGAATAAGATCCAAATTCAACCAGTTCAGGCTAAGTAAACCTGTTTGAAAGACCTTTTTTCAGTGAAATGCAGCTTAGTGCAAAAACAGGCTGCTCTCGCTCTGAAACGCTCATTTTTCACATAAGCCACTTTTCAGCGCTAAAACAGCCTCCAATCGCTCTGAAACGCTCATTTTTGACATAACCCACTTTTCAGCCTTAATGAATTAAATTCCAGGTAAAAACTCATTTGCCATGAAGAAGATCCAAATTCAACCAGTTCAGGCTAGTAAACCTGTTTGAAAGACCTTTTTTCAGTGAAATGCAGCTTAGTGCAAAAACAGGCTGCTCTCGCTCTGAAACGCTCATTTTTCACATAAGCCACTTTTCAGCCTTAGGCGACTGTACAGTGCTAAAACAGCCTCCAATCGCTCTGAAACGCTCATTTTTGACATAAGCCACTTTTCACCTTTAATGAATGAAATTCCAGGTAAAAACTCCTTTGCCATGAAGAAGATCCAAATTCAACCAGTTCAGGCTAGTAAACCTGTTTGAAAGACCTTTTTTCAGTGAAATGCAGCTTAGTGCAAAAACAGGCTGCTCTCGCTCTGAAACGCTCATTTTTCACATAAGCCACTTTTCAGCCTTAGGCGACTGTACAGTGCTAAAACAGCCTCCAATCGCTCTGAAACGCTCATTTTTGACATAAGCCACTTTTCACCTTTAATGAATGAAATTCCAGGTAAAAACTCCTTTGCCATGAAGAAGATCCAAATTCAACCAGTTCAGGCTAGTAAACCTGTTTGAAAGACCTTTTTTCAGTGAAATGCAGCTTAGTGCAAAAACAGGCTGCTCTCGCTCTGAAACGCTCATTTTTCACATAAGCCACTTTTCAGCCTTAGGCGACTGTACAGTGCTAAAACAGCCTCCAATCGCTCTGAAACGCTCATTTTTGACATAATCCACTTTTCACCTTTAATGAATGAAATTCCAGGTAAAAACTCCTTTGCCATGAAGAAGATCCAAATTCAACCAGTTCAGGCTAGTAAACCTGTTTGAAAGACCTTTTTTCAGTGAAATGCAGCTTAGTGCAAAAACAGGCTGCTCTCGCTCTGAAACGCTCATTTTTCACAAAAGCCACTTTTCAGCGCTAAAACAGCCTCCAATCGCTCTGAAACGCTCATTTTTGACATAATCCACTTTTCACCTTTAATGAATGAAATTCCAGGTAAAAACTCATTTGCCATGAAGAAGATCCAAATTCAACCAGTTCAGGCTAGTAAACCTGTTTGAAAGACCTTTTTTCAGTGAAATGCAGCTTAGTGCAAAAACAGGCTGCTCTCGCTCTGAAACGCTCATTTTTCACATAAGCCACTTTTCAGCGCTAAAACAGCCTCCAATCGCTCTGAAACGCTCATTTTTGACATAAGCCACTTTTCACCTTTAATGAATGAAATTCCAGGTAAAAACTCCTTTGCCATGAAGAAGATCCAAATTCAACCAGTTCAGGCTAGTAAACCTGTTTGAAAGACCTTTTTTCAGTGAAATGCAGCTTAGTGCAAAAACAGGCTGCTCTCGCTCTGAAACGCTCATTTTTCACATAAGCCACTTTTCAGCCTTAGGCGACTGTACAGTGCTAAAACAGCCTCCAATCGCTCTGAAACGCTCATTTTTCACATAAGCCACTTTTCAGCGCTAAAACAGCCTCCAATCGCTCTGAAACGCTCATTTTTGACATAAGCCACATTTCACCTTTAATGAATGAAATTCCAGGTAAAAACTCCTTTGCCATGAAGAAGATCCAAATTCAACCAGTTCAGGCTAGTAAACCTGTTTGAAAGACCTTTTTTCAGTGAAATGCAGCTTAGTGCAAAAACAGGCTGCTCTCGCTCTGAAACGCTCATTTTTCACATAAGCCACTTTTCAGCGCTAAAACAGCCTCCAATCGCTCTGAAACGCTCATTTTTGACATAAGCCACTTTTCACCTTTAATGAATGAAATTCCAGGTAAAAACTCCTTTGCCATGAAGAAGATCCAAATTCAACCAGTTCAGGCTAGTAAACCTGTTTGAAAGACCTTTTTTCAGTGAAATGCAGCTTAGTGCAAAAACAGGCTGCTCTCGCTCTGAAACGCTCATTTTTCACATAAGCCACTTTTCAGCCTTAGGCGACTGTACAGTGCTAAAACAGCCTCCAATCGCTCTGAAACGCTCATTTTTCACATAAGCCACTTTTCAGCGCTAAAACAGCCTCCAATCGCTCTGAAACGCTCATTTTTGACATAAGCCACATTTCACCTTTAATGAATGAAATTCCAGGTAAAAACTCCTTTGCCATGAAGAAGATCCAAATTCAACCAGTTCAGGCTAGTAAACCTGTTTGAAAGACCTTTTTTCAGTGAAATGCAGCTTAGTGCAAAAATAGGCTGCTCTCGCTCTGAAACGCTCATTTTTCACATAAGCCACTTTTCAGCGCTAAAACAGCCTCCAATCGCTCTGAAACGCTCATTTTTGACATAAGCCACTTTTCACCTTTAATGAATGAAATTCCAGGTAAAAACTCCTTTGCCATGAAGAAGATCCAAATTCAACCAGTTCAGGCTAGTAAACCTGTTTGAAAGACCTTTTTTCAGTGAAATGCAGCTTAGTGCAAAAACAGGCTGCTCTCGCTCTGAAACGCTCATTTTTCACATAAGCCACTTTTCAGCCTTAGGCGACTGTACAGTGCTAAAACAGCCTCCAATCGCTCTGAAACGCTCATTTTTGACATAATCCACTTTTCACCTTTAATGAATGAAATTCCAGGTAAAAACTCCTTTGCCATGAAGAAGATCCAAATTCAACCAGTTCAGGCTAGTAAACCTGTTTGAAAGACCTTTTTTCAGTGAAATGCAGCTTAGTGCAAAAACAGGCTGCTCTCGCTCTGAAACGCTCATTTTTCACAAAAGCCACTTTTCAGCGCTAAAACAGCCTCCAATCGCTCTGAAACGCTCATTTTTGACATAAGCCACTTTTCACCTTTAATGAATGAAATTCCAGGTAAAAACTCCTTTGCCATGAATAAGATCCAAATTCAACCAGTTCAGGCTAAGTAAACCTGTTTGAAAGACCTTTTTTCAGTGAAATGCAGCTTAGTGCAAAAACAGGCTGCTCTCGCTCTGAAACGCTCATTTTTCACATAAGCCACTTTTCAGCGCTAAAACAGCCTCCAATCGCTCTGAAACGCTCATTTTTGACATAACCCACTTTTCAGCCTTAATGAATTAAATTCCAGGTAAAAACTCATTTGCCATGAAGAAGATCCAAATTCAACCAGTTCAGGCTAGTAAACCTGTTTGAAAGACCTTTTTTCAGTGAAATGCAGCTTAGTGCAAAAACAGGCTGCTCTCGCTCTGAAACGCTCATTTTTCACATAAGCCACTTTTCAGCCTTAGGCGACTGTACAGTGCTAAAACAGCCTCCAATCGCTCTGAAACGCTCATTTTTGACATAAGCCACTTTTCACCTTTAATGAATGAAATTCCAGGTAAAAACTCCTTTGCCATGAAGAAGATCCAAATTCAACCAGTTCAGGCTAGTAAACCTGTTTGAAAGACCTTTTTTCAGTGAAATGCAGCTTAGTGCAAAAACAGGCTGCTCTCGCTCTGAAACGCTCATTTTTCACATAAGCCACTTTTCAGCCTTAGGCGACTGTACAGTGCTAAAACAGCCTCCAATCGCTCTGAAACGCTCATTTTTGACATAAGCCACTTTTCACCTTTAATGAATGAAATTCCAGGTAAAAACTCCTTTGCCATGAAGAAGATCCAAATTCAACCAGTTCAGGCTAGTAAACCTGTTTGAAAGACCTTTTTTCAGTGAAATGCAGCTTAGTGCAAAAACAGGCTGCTCTCGCTCTGAAACGCTCATTTTTCACATAAGCCACTTTTCAGCCTTAGGCGACTGTACAGTGCTAAAACAGCCTCCAATCGCTCTGAAACGCTCATTTTTGACATAATCCACTTTTCACCTTTAATGAATGAAATTCCAGGTAAAAACTCCTTTGCCATGAAGAAGATCCAAATTCAACCAGTTCAGGCTAGTAAACCTGTTTGAAAGACCTTTTTTCAGTGAAATGCAGCTTAGTGCAAAAACAGGCTGCTCTTGCTCTGAAACGCTCATTTTTCACATAAGCCACTTTTCAGCGCTAAAACAGCCTCCAATCGCTCTGAAACGCTCATTTTTGACATAATCCACTTTTCACCTTTAATGAATGAAATTCCAGGTAAAAACTCATTTGCCATGAAGAAGATCCAAATTCAACCAGTTCAGGCTAGTAAACCTGTTTGAAAGACCTTTTTTCAGTGAAATGCAGCTTAGTGCAAAAACAGGCTGCTCTCGCTCTGAAACGCTCATTTTTCACATAAGCCACTTTTCAGCGCTAAAACAGCCTCCAATCGCTCTGAAACGCTCATTTTTGACATAAGCCACTTTTCACCTTTAATGAATGAAATTCCAGGTAAAAACTCCTTTGCCATGAAGAAGATCCAAATTCAACCAGTTCAGGCTAGTAAACCTGTTTGAAAGACCTTTTTTCAGTGAAATGCAGCTTAGTGCAAAAACAGGCTGCTCTCGCTCTGAAACGCTCATTTTTCACATAAGCCACTTTTCAGCCTTAGGCGACTGTACAGTGCTAAAACAGCCTCCAATCGCTCTGAAACGCTCATTTTTGACATAAGCCACTTTTCACCTTTAATGAATGAAATTCCAGGTAAAAACTCCTTTGCCATGAAGAAGATCCAAATTCAACCAGTTCAGGCTAGTAAACCTGTTTGAAAGACCTTTTTTCAGTGAAATGCAGCTTAGTGCAAAAACAGGCTGCTCTCGCTCTGAAACGCTCATTTTTCACATAAGCCACTTTTCAGCCTTAGGCGACTGTACAGTGCTAAAACAGCCTCCAATCGCTCTGAAACGCTCATTTTTCACATAAGCCACTTTTCAGCGCTAAAACAGCCTCCAATCGCTCTGAAACGCTCATTTTTGACATAAGCCACATTTCACCTTTAATGAATGAAATTCCAGGTAAAAACTCCTTTGCCATGAAGAAGATCCAAATTCAACCAGTTCAGGCTAGTAAACCTGTTTGAAAGACCTTTTTTCAGTGAAATGCAGCTTAGTGCAAAAACAGGCTGCTCTCGCTCTGAAACGCTCATTTTTCACATAAGCCACTTTTCAGCGCTAAAACAGCCTCCAATCGCTCTGAAACGCTCATTTTTGACATAAGCCACTTTTCACCTTTAATGAATGAAATTCCAGGTAAAAACTCCTTTGCCATGAAGAAGATCCAAATTCAACCAGTTCAGGCTAGTAAACCTGTTTGAAAGACCTTTTTTCAGTGAAATGCAGCTTAGTGCAAAAACAGGCTGCTCTCGCTCTGAAACGCTCATTTTTCACATAAGCCACTTTTCAGCCTTAGGCGACTGTACAGTGCTAAAACAGCCTCCAATCGCTCTGAAACGCTCATTTTTGACATAAGCCACTTTTCACCTTTAATGAATGAAATTCCAGGTAAAAACTCCTTTGCCATGAAGAAGATCCAAATTCAACCAGTTCAGGCTAGTAAACCTGTTTGAAAGACCTTTTTTCAGTGAAATGCAGCTTAGTGCAAAAACAGGCTGCTCTCGCTCTGAAACGCTCATTTTTCACAAAAGCCACTTTTCAGCGCTAAAACAGCCTCCAATCGCTCTGAAACGCTCATTTTTGACATAAGCCACTTTTCACCTTTAATGAATGAAATTCCAGGTAAAAACTCCTTTGCCATGAAGAAGATCCAAATTCAACCAGTTCAGGCTAGTAAACCTGTTTGAAAGACCTTTTTTCAGTGAAATGCAGCTTAGTGCAAAAACAGGCTGCTCTCGCTCTGAAACGCTCATTTTTCACATAAGCCACTTTTCAGCCTTAGGCGACTGTACAGTGCTAAAACAGCCTCCTATCGCTCTGAAACGCTCATTTTTGACATAACCCACTTTTCAGCCTTAATGAATTAAATTCCAGGTAAAAACTCATTTGCCATGAAGAAGATCCAAATTCAACCAGTTCAGGCTAGTAAACCTGTTTGAAAGACCTTTTTTCAGTGAAATGCAGCTTAGTGCAAAAACAGGCTGCTCTCGCTCTGAAACGCTCATTTTTCACATAAGCCACTTTTCAGCCTTAGGCGACTGTACAGTGCTAAAACAGCCTCCTATCGCTCTGAAACGCTCATTTTTGACATAACCCACTTGTCAGCCTTAATGAATTAAATTCCAGGTAAAAACTCATTTGCCATGAAGAAGATCCAAATTCAACCAGTTCAGGCTAGTAAACCTGTTTGAAAGACCTTTTTTCAGTGAAATGCAGCTTAGTGCAAAAACAGGCTGCTCTCGCTCTGAAACGCTCATTTTTCACATAAGCCACTTTTCAGCGCTAAAACAGCCTCCAATCGCTCTGAAACGCTCATTTTTCACATAAGCCACTTTTCAGCCTTAGGCGACTGTACAGTGCTAAAACAGCCTCCAATCGCTCTGAAACGCTCATTTTTGACATAAGCCACTTTTCACCTTTAATGAATGAAATTCCAGGTAAAAACTCCTTTGCCATGAAGAAGATCCAAATTCAACCAGTTCAGGCTAGTAAACCTGTTTGAAAGACCTTTTTTCAGTGAAATGCAGCTTAGTGCAAAAACAGGCTGCTCTCGCTCTGAAACGCTCATTTTTCACAAAAGCCACTTTTCAGCGCTAAAACAGCCTCCAATCGCTCTGAAACGCTCATTTTTGACATAAGCCACTTTTCACCTTTAATGAATGAAATTCCAGGTAAAAACTCCTTTGCCATGAATAAGATCCAAATTCAACCAGTTCAGGCTAAGTAAACCTGTTTGAAAGACCTTTTTTCAGTGAAATGCAGCTTAGTGCAAAAACAGGCTGCTCTCGCTCTGAAACGCTCATTTTTCACATAAGCCACTTTTCAGCGCTAAAACAGCCTCCAATCGCTCTGAAACGCTCATTTTTGACATAAGCCACTTTTCACCTTTAATGAATGAAATTCCAGGTAAAAACTCCTTTGCCATGAATAAGATCCAAATTCAACCAGTTCAGGCTAGTAAACCTGTTTGAAAGACCTTTTTTCAGTGAAATGCAGCTTAGTGCAAAAACAGGCTGCTCTCGCTCTGAAACGCTCATTTTTCACATAAGCCACTTTTCAGCCTTAGGCGACTGTACAGTGCTAAAACAGCCTCCAATCGCTCTGAAACGCTCATGTTTGACATAAGCCACTTTTCACCTTTAATGAATGAAATTCCAGGTAAAAACTCCTTTGCCATGAAGAAGATCCAAATTCAACCAGTTCAGGCTAGTAAACCTGTTTGAAAGACCTTTTTTCAGTGAAATGCAGCTTAGTGCAAAAACAGGCTGCTCTCGCTCTGAAACGCTCATTTTTCACATAAGCCACTTTTCAGCCTTAGGCGACTGTACAGTGCTAAAACAGCCTCCAATCGCTCTGAAACGCTCATTTTTGACATAAGCCACTTTTCACCTTTAATGAATGAAATTCCAGGTAAAAACTCCTTTGCCATGAAGAAGATCCAAATTCAACCAGTTCAGGCTAGTAAACCTGTTTGAAAGACCTTTTTTCAGTGAAATGCAGCTTAGTGCAAAAACAGGCTGCTCTCGCTCTGAAACGCTCATTTTTCACATAAGCCACTTTTCAGCGCTAAAACAGCCTCCAATCGCTCTGAAACGCTCATTTTTCACATAAGCCACTTTTCAGCCTTAGGCGACTGTACAGTGCTAAAACAGCCTCCAATCGCTCTGAAACGCTCATTTTTGACATAAGCCACTTTTCACCTTTAATGAATGAAATTCCAGGTAAAAACTCCTTTGCCATGAAGAAGATCCAAATTCAACCAGTTCAGGCTAGTAAACCTGTTTGAAAGACCTTTTTTCAGTGAAATGCAGCTTAGTGCAAAAACAGGCTGCTCTCGCTCTGAAACGCTCATTTTTCACAAAAGCCACTTTTCAGCGCTAAAACAGCCTCCAATCGCTCTGAAACGCTCATTTTTGACATAAGCCACTTTTCACCTTTAATGAATGAAATTCCAGGTAAAAACTCCTTTGCCATGAATAAGATCCAAATTCAACCAGTTCAGGCTAAGTAAACCTGTTTGAAAGACCTTTTTTCAGTGAAATGCAGCTTAGTGCAAAAACAGGCTGCTCTCGCTCTGAAACGCTCATTTTTCACATAAGCCACTTTTCAGCGCTAAAACAGCCTCCAATCGCTCTGAAACGCTCATTTTTGACATAAGCCACTTTTCACCTTTAATGAATGAAATTCCAGGTAAAAACTCCTTTGCCATGAATAAGATCCAAATTCAACCAGTTCAGGCTAGTAAACCTGTTTGAAAGACCTTTTTTCAGTGAAATGCAGCTTAGTGCAAAAACAGGCTGCTCTCGCTCTGAAACGCTCATTTTTCACATAAGCCACTTTTCAGCCTTAGGCGACTGTACAGTGCTAAAACAGCCTCCAATCGCTCTGAAACGCTCATGTTTGACATAAGCCACTTTTCACCTTTAATGAATGAAATTCCAGGTAAAAACTCCTTTGCCATGAAGAAGATCCAAATTCAACCAGTTCAGGCTAGTAAACCTGTTTGAAAGACCTTTTTTCAGTGAAATGCAGCTTAGTGCAAAAACAGGCTGCTCTCGCTCTGAAACGCTCATTTTTCACATAAGCCACTTTTCAGCCTTAGGCGACTGTACAGTGCTAAAACAGCCTCCAATCGCTCTGAAACGCTCATTTTTGACATAAGCCACTTTTCACCTTTAATGAATGAAATTCCAGGTAAAAACTCCTTTGCCATGAAGAAGATCCAAATTCAACCAGTTCAGGCTAGTAAACCTGTTTGAAAGACCTTTTTTCAGTGAAATGCAGCTTAGTGCAAAAACAGGCTGCTCTCGCTCTGAAACGCTCATTTTTCACATAAGCCACTTTTCAGCCTTAGGCGACTGTACAGTGCTAAAACAGCCTCCAATCGCTCTGAAACGCTCATTTTTGACATAATCCACTTTTCACCTTTAATGAATGAAATTCCAGGTAAAAACTCCTTTGCCATGAAGAAGATCCAAATTCAACCAGTTCAGGCTAGTAAACCTGTTTGAAAGACCTTTTTTCAGTGAAATGCAGCTTAGTGCAAAAACAGGCTGCTCTTGCTCTGAAACGCTCATTTTTCACATAAGCCACTTTTCAGCGCTAAAACAGCCTCCAATCGCTCTGAAACGCTCATTTTTGACATAATCCACTTTTCACCTTTAATGAATGAAATTCCAGGTAAAAACTCATTTGCCATGAAGAAGATCCAAATTCAACCAGTTCAGGCTAGTAAACCTGTTTGAAAGACCTTTTTTCAGTGAAATGCAGCTTAGTGCAAAAACAGGCTGCTCTCGCTCTGAAACGCTCATTTTTCACATAAGCCACTTTTCAGCGCTAAAACAGCCTCCAATCGCTCTGAAACGCTCATTTTTGACATAAGCCACTTTTCACCTTTAATGAATGAAATTCCAGGTAAAAACTCCTTTGCCATGAAGAAGATCCAAATTCAACCAGTTCAGGCTAGTAAACCTGTTTGAAAGACCTTTTTTCAGTGAAATGCAGCTTAGTGCAAAAACAGGCTGCTCTCGCTCTGAAACGCTCATTTTTCACATAAGCCACTTTTCAGCCTTAGGCGACTGTACAGTGCTAAAACAGCCTCCAATCGCTCTGAAACGCTCATTTTTGACATAAGCCACTTTTCACCTTTAATGAATGAAATTCCAGGTAAAAACTCCTTTGCCATGAAGAAGATCCAAATTCAACCAGTTCAGGCTAGTAAACCTGTTTGAAAGACCTTTTTTCAGTGAAATGCAGCTTAGTGCAAAAACAGGCTGCTCTCGCTCTGAAACGCTCATTTTTCACATAAGCCACTTTTCAGCCTTAGGCGACTGTACAGTGCTAAAACAGCCTCCAATCGCTCTGAAACGCTCATTTTTCACATAAGCCACTTTTCAGCGCTAAAACAGCCTCCAATCGCTCTGAAACGCTCATTTTTGACATAAGCCACATTTCACCTTTAATGAATGAAATTCCAGGTAAAAACTCCTTTGCCATGAAGAAGATCCAAATTCAACCAGTTCAGGCTAGTAAACCTGTTTGAAAGACCTTTTTTCAGTGAAATGCAGCTTAGTGCAAAAACAGGCTGCTCTCGCTCTGAAACGCTCATTTTTCACATAAGCCACTTTTCAGCGCTAAAACAGCCTCCAATCGCTCTGAAACGCTCATTTTTGACATAAGCCACTTTTCACCTTTAATGAATGAAATTCCAGGTAAAAACTCCTTTGCCATGAAGAAGATCCAAATTCAACCAGTTCAGGCTAGTAAACCTGTTTGAAAGACCTTTTTTCAGTGAAATGCAGCTTAGTGCAAAAACAGGCTGCTCTCGCTCTGAAACGCTCATTTTTCACATAAGCCACTTTTCAGCCTTAGGCGACTGTACAGTGCTAAAACAGCCTCCAATCGCTCTGAAACGCTCATTTTTCACATAAGCCACTTTTCAGCGCTAAAACAGCCTCCAATCGCTCTGAAACGCTCATTTTTGACATAAGCCACTTTTCACCTTTAATGAATGAAATTCCAGGTAAAAACTCCTTTGCCATGAAGAAGATCCAAATTCAACCAGTTCAGGCTAGTAAACCTGTTTGAAAGACCTTTTTTCAGTGAAATGCAGCTTAGTGCAAAAACAGGCTGCTCTCGCTCTGAAACGCTCATTTTTCACATAAGCCACTTTTCAGCCTTAGGCGACTGTACAGTGCTAAAACAGCCTCCAATCGCTCTGAAACGCTCATTTTTGACATAAGCCACTTTTCACCTTTAATGAATGAAATTCCAGGTAAAAACTCCTTTGCCATGAAGAAGATCCAAATTCAACCAGTTCAGGCTAGTAAACCTGTTTGAAAGACCTTTTTTCAGTGAAATGCAGCTTAGTGCAAAAACAGGCTGCTCTCGCTCTGAAACGCTCATTTTTCACATAAGCCACTTTTCAGCCTTAGGCGACTGTACAGTGCTAAAACAGCCTCCAATCGCTCTGAAACGCTCATTTTTCACATAAGCCACTTTTCAGCGCTAAAACAGCCTCCAATCGCTCTGAAACGCTCATTTTTGACATAAGCCACATTTCACCTTTAATGAATGAAATTCCAGGTAAAAACTCCTTTGCCATGAAGAAGATCCAAATTCAACCAGTTCAGGCTAGTAAACCTGTTTGAAAGACCTTTTTTCAGTGAAATGCAGCTTAGTGCAAAAACAGGCTGCTCTCGCTCTGAAACGCTCATTTTTCACATAAGCCACTTTTCAGCGCTAAAACAGCCTCCAATCGCTCTGAAACGCTCATTTTTGACATAAGCCACTTTTCACCTTTAATGAATGAAATTCCAGGTAAAAACTCCTTTGCCATGAAGAAGATCCAAATTCAACCAGTTCAGGCTAGTAAACCTGTTTGAAAGACCTTTTTTCAGTGAAATGCAGCTTAGTGCAAAAACAGGCTGCTCTCGCTCTGAAACGCTCATTTTTCACATAAGCCACTTTTCAGCCTTAGGCGACTGTACAGTGCTAAAACAGCCTCCAATCGCTCTGAAACGCTCATTTTTCACATAAGCCACTTTTCACTGCTATAACAGCCTCCAATCGCTCTGAAACGCTCATTTTTGACATAAGCCACTTTTCACCTTTAATGAATGAAATTCCAGGTAAAAACTCCTTTGCCATGAAGAAGATCCAAATTCAACCAGTTCAGGCTAGTAAACCTGTTTGAAAGACCTTTTTTCAGTGAAATGCAGCTTAGTGCAAAAACAGGCTGCTCTCGCTCTGAAACGCTCATTTTTCACATAAGCCACTTTTCAGCCTTAGGCGACTGTACAGTGCTAAAACAGCCTCCAATCGCTCTGAAACGCTCATTTTTGACATAATCCACTTTTCACCTTTAATGAATGAAATTCCAGGTAAAAACTCCTTTGCCATGAAGAAGATCCAAATTCAACCAGTTCAGGCTAGTAAACCTGTTTGAAAGACCTTTTTTCAGTGAAATGCAGCTTAGTGCAAAAACAGGCTGCTCTCGCTCTGAAACGCTCATTTTTCACATAAGCCACTTTTCAGCGCTAAAACAGCCTCCAATCGCTCTGAAACGCTCATTTTTGACATAAGCCACTTTTCACCTTTAATGAATGAAATTCCAGGTAAAAACTCCTTTGCCATGAAGAAGATCCAAATTCAACCAGTTCAGGCTAGTAAACCTGTTTGAAAGACCTTTTTTCAGTGAAATGCAGCTTAGTGCAAAAACAGGCTGCTCTCGCTCTGAAACGCTCATTTTTCACATAAGCCACTTTTCAGCCTTAGGCGACTGTACAGTGCTAAAACAGCCTCCAATCGCTCTGAAACGCTCATTTTTGACATAAGCCACTTTTCACCTTTAATGAATGAAATTCCAGGTAAAAACTCCTTTGCCATGAAGAAGATCCAAATTCAACCAGTTCAGGCTAGTAAACCTGTTTGAAAGACCTTTTTTCAGTGAAATGCAGCTTAGTGCAAAAACAGGCTGCTCTCGCTCTGAAACGCTCATTTTTCACATAAGCCACTTTTCAGCCTTAGGCGACTGTACAGTGCTAAAACAGCCTCCAATCGCTCTGAAACGCTCATTTTTGACATAAGCCACTTTTCACCTTTAATGAATGAAATTCCAGGTAAAAACTCCTTTGCCATGAAGAAGATCCAAATTCAACCAGTTCAGGCTAGTAAACCTGTTTGAAAGACCTTTTTTCAGTGAAATGCAGCTTAGTGCAAAAACAGGCTGCTCTCGCTCTGAAACGCTCATTTTTCACATAAGCCACTTTTCAGCCTTAGGCGACTGTACAGTGCTAAAACAGCCTCCAATCGCTCTGAAACGCTCATTTTTCACATAAGCCACTTTTCAGCGCTAAAACAGCCTCCAATCGCTCTGAAACGCTCATTTTTGACATAAGCCACATTTCACCTTTAATGAATGAAATTCCAGGTAAAAACTCCTTTGCCATGAAGAAGATCCAAATTCAACCAGTTCAGGCTAGTAAACCTGTTTGAAAGACCTTTTTTCAGTGAAATGCAGCTTAGTGCAAAAACAGGCTGCTCTCGCTCTGAAACGCTCATTTTTCACATAAGCCACTTTTCAGCGCTAAAACAGCCTCCAATCGCTCTGAAACGCTCATTTTTGACATAAGCCACTTTTCACCTTTAATGAATGAAATTCCAGGTAAAAACTCCTTTGCCATGAAGAAGATCCAAATTCAACCAGTTCAGGCTAGTAAACCTGTTTGAAAGACCTTTTTTCAGTGAAATGCAGCTTAGTGCAAAAACAGGCTGCTCTCGCTCTGAAACGCTCATTTTTCACATAAGCCACTTTTCAGCCTTAGGCGACTGTACAGTGCTAAAACAGCCTCCAATCGCTCTGAAACGCTCATTTTTGACATAAGCCACTTTTCACCTTTAATGAATGAAATTCCAGGTAAAAACTCCTTTGCCATGAAGAAGATCCAAATTCAACCAGTTCAGGCTAGTAAACCTGTTTGAAAGACCTTTTTTCAGTGAAATGCAGCTTAGTGCAAAAACAGGCTGCTCTCGCTCTGAAACGCTCATTTTTCACATAAGCCACTTTTCAGCCTTAGGCGACTGTACAGTGCTAAAACAGCCTCCAATCGCTCTGAAACGCTCATTTTTGACATAAGCCACTTTTCACCTTTAATGAATGAAATTCCAGGTAAAAACTCCTTTGCCATGAAGAAGATCCAAATTCAACCAGTTCAGGCTAGTAAACCTGTTTGAAAGACCTTTTTTCAGTGAAATGCAGCTTAGTGCAAAAACAGGCTGCTCTCGCTCTGAAACGCTCATTTTTCACATAAGCCACTTTTCAGCCTTAGGCGACTGTACAGTGCTAAAACAGCCTCCAATCGCTCTGAAACGCTCATTTTTGACATAAGCCACTTTTCACCTTTAATGAATGAAATTCCAGGTAAAAACTCCTTTGCCATGAAGAAGATCCAAATTCAACCAGTTCAGGCTAGTAAACCTGTTTGAAAGACCTTTTTTCAGTGAAATGCAGCTTAGTGCAAAAACAGGCTGCTCTCGCTCTGAAACGCTCATTTTTCACATAAGCCACTTTTCAGCCTTAGGCGACTGTACAGTGCTAAAACAGCCTCCAATCGCTCTGAAACGCTCATTTTTCACATAAGCCACTTTTCACTGCTATAACAGCCTCCAATCGCTCTGAAACGCTCATTTTTGACATAAGCCACTTTTCACCTTTAATGAATGAAATTCCAGGTAAAAACTCCTTTGCCATGAAGAAGATCCAAATTCAACCAGTTCAGGCTAGTAAACCTGTTTGAAAGACCTTTTTTCAGTGAAATGCAGCTTAGTGCAAAAACAGGCTGCTCTCGCTCTGAAACGCTCATTTTTCACATAAGCCACTTTTCAGCCTTAGGCGACTGTACAGTGCTAAAACAGCCTCCAATCGCTCTGAAACGCTCATTTTTGACATAATCCACTTTTCACCTTTAATGAATGAAATTCCAGGTAAAAACTCCTTTGCCATGAAGAAGATCCAAATTCAACCAGTTCAGGCTAGTAAACCTGTTTGAAAGACCTTTTTTCAGTGAAATGCAGCTTAGTGCAAAAACAGGCTGCTCTCGCTCTGAAACGCTCATTTTTCACATAAGCCACTTTTCAGCGCTAAAACAGCCTCCAATCGCTCTGAAACGCTCATTTTTGACATAAGCCACTTTTCACCTTTAATGAATGAAATTCCAGGTAAAAACTCCTTTGCCATGAAGAAGATCCAAATTCAACCAGTTCAGGCTAGTAAACCTGTTTGAAAGACCTTTTTTCAGTGAAATGCAGCTTAGTGCAAAAACAGGCTGCTCTCGCTCTGAAACGCTCATTTTTCACATAAGCCACTTTTCAGCCTTAGGCGACTGTACAGTGCTAAAACAGCCTCCAATCGCTCTGAAACGCTCATTTTTGACATAAGCCACTTTTCACCTTTAATGAATGAAATTCCAGGTAAAAACTCCTTTGCCATGAAGAAGATCCAAATTCAACCAGTTCAGGCTAGTAAACCTGTTTGAAAGACCTTTTTTCAGTGAAATGCAGCTTAGTGCAAAAACAGGCTGCTCTCGCTCTGAAACGCTCATTTTTCACATAAGCCACTTTTCAGCCTTAGGCGACTGTACAGTGCTAAAACAGCCTCCAATCGCTCTGAAACGCTCATTTTTGACATAAGCCACTTTTCACCTTTAATGAATGAAATTCCAGGTAAAAACTCCTTTGCCATGAAGAAGATCCAAATTCAACCAGTTCAGGCTAGTAAACCTGTTTGAAAGACCTTTTTTCAGTGAAATGCAGCTTAGTGCAAAAACAGGCTGCTCTCGCTCTGAAACGCTCATTTTTCACATAAGCCACTTTTCAGCCTTAGGCGACTGTACAGTGCTAAAACAGCCTCCAATCGCTCTGAAACGCTCATTTTTCACATAAGCCACTTTTCAGCGCTAAAACAGCCTCCAATCGCTCTGAAACGCTCATTTTTGACATAAGCCACATTTCACCTTTAATGAATGAAATTCCAGGTAAAAACTCCTTTGCCATGAAGAAGATCCAAATTCAACCAGTTCAGGCTAGTAAACCTGTTTGAAAGACCTTTTTTCAGTGAAATGCAGCTTAGTGCAAAAACAGGCTGCTCTCGCTCTGAAACGCTCATTTTTCACATAAGCCACTTTTCAGCGCTAAAACAGCCTCCAATCGCTCTGAAACGCTCATTTTTGACATAAGCCACTTTTCACCTTTAATGAATGAAATTCCAGGTAAAAACTCCTTTGCCATGAAGAAGATCCAAATTCAACCAGTTCAGGCTAGTAAACCTGTTTGAAAGACCTTTTTTCAGTGAAATGCAGCTTAGTGCAAAAACAGGCTGCTCTCGCTCTGAAACGCTCATTTTTCACATAAGCCACTTTTCAGCCTTAGGCGACTGTACAGTGCTAAAACAGCCTCCAATCGCTCTGAAACGCTCATTTTTGACATAAGCCACTTTTCACCTTTAATGAATGAAATTCCAGGTAAAAAACTCCTTTGCCATGAAGAAGATCCAAATTCAACCAGTTCAGGCTAGTAAACCTGTTTGAAAGACCTTTTTTCAGTGAAATGCAGCTTAGTGCAAAAACAGGCTGCTCTCGCTCTGAAACGCTCATTTTTCACATAAGCCACTTTTCAGCCTTAGGCGACTGTACAGTGCTAAAACAGCCTCCAATCGCTCTGAAACGCTCATTTTTGACATAAGCCACTTTTCACCTTTAATGAATGAAATTCCAGGTAAAACTCCTTTGCCATGAAGAAGATCCAAATTCAACCAGTTCAGGCTAGTAAACCTGTTTGAAAGACCTTTTTTCAGTGAAATGCAGCTTAGTGCAAAAACAGGCTGCTCTCGCTCTGAAACGCTCATTTTTCACATAAGCCACTTTTCAGCCTTAGGCGACTGTACAGTGCTAAAACAGCCTCCAATCGCTCTGAAACGCTCATTTTTGACATAAGCCACTTTTCACCTTTAATGAATGAAATTCCAGGTAAAAACTCCTTTGCCATGAAGAAGATCCAAATTCAACCAGTTCAGGCTAGTAAACCTGTTTGAAAGACCTTTTTTCAGTGAAATGCAGCTTAGTGCAAAAACAGGCTGCTCTCGCTCTGAAACGCTCATTTTTCACATAAGCCACTTTTCAGCCTTAGGCGACTGTACAGTGCTAAAACAGCCTCCAATCGCTCTGAAACGCTCATTTTTCACATAAGCCACTTTTCAGCGCTAAAACAGCCTCCAATCGCTCTGAAACGCTCATTTTTGACATAAGCCACATTACACCTTTAATGAATGAAATTCCAGGTAAAAACTCCTTTGCCATGAAGAAGATCCAAATTCAACCAGTTCAGGCTAGTAAACCTGTTTGAAAGACCTTTTTTCAGTGAAATGCAGCTTAGTGCAAAAAACAGGCTGCTCTCGCTCTGAAACGCTCATTTTTGACATAACCCACTTTTCAGCCTTAATGAATTAAATTCCAGGTAAAACTCATTTGCCATGAAGAAGATCCAAATTCAACCAGTTCAGGCTAGTAAACCTGTTTGAAAGACCTTTTTTCAGTGAAATGCAGCTTAGTGCAAAAAACAGGCTGCTCTCGCTCTGAAACGCTCATTTTTCACATAAGCCACTTTTCAGCGCTAAACAGCCTCCAATCGCTCTGAAACGCTCATTTTTGACATAAGCCACTTTTCACCTTTAATGAATGAAATTCCAGTAAAAACTCCTTTGCCATGAATAAGATCCAAATTCAACCAGTTCAGGCTAGTAAACCTGTTTGAAAGACCTTTTTTCAGTGAAATGCAGCTTAGTGCAAAAACAGGCTGCTCTCGCTCTGAAACGCTCATTTTTCACATAAGCCACTTTTCAGCCTTAGGCGACTGTACAGTGCTAAAACAGCCTCCAATCGCTCTGAAACGCTCATTTTTGACATAATCACTTTTCACCTTTAATGAATGAAATTCCAGGTAAAAACTCCTTTGCCATGAAGAAGATCCAAATTCAACCAGTTCAGGCTAGTAAACCTGTTTGAAAGACCTTTTTTCAGTGAAATGCAGCTTAGTGCAAAAACAGGCTGCTCTCGCTCTGAAACGCTCATTTTTCACATAAGCCACTTTTCAGCCTTAGGCGACTGTACAGTGCTAAAACAGCCTCCAATCGCTCTGAAACGCTCATTTTTGACATAAGCCACTTTTCACCTTTAATGAATGAAATTCCAGGTAAAACTCCTTTGCCATGAAGAAGATCCAAATTCAACCAGTTCAGGCTAGTAAACCTGTTTGAAAGACTTTTTTTCAGTGAAATGCAGCTTAGTGCAAAAACAGGCTGCTCTCGCTCTGAAACGCTCATTTTTCACATAAGCCACTTTTCAGCCTTAGGCGACTGTACAGTGCTATAACAGCCTCCAATCGCTCTGAAACGCTCATTTTTCACATAAGCCACTTTTCACTGCTATAACAGCCTCCAATCGCTCTGAAACGCTCATTTTTGACATAAGCCACTTTTCACCTTTAATGAATGAAATTCCAGGTAAAAACTCCTTTGCCATGAAGAAGATCCAAATTCAACCAGTTCAGGCTAGTAAACCTGTTTGAAAGACCTTTTTTCAGTGAAATGCAGCTTCAGTGCAAAACAGGCTGCTCTCGCTCTGAAACGCTCATTTTTCACATAAGCCACTTTTCAGCCTTAGGCGACTGTACAGTGCTAAAACAGCCTCCAATCGCTCTGAAACGCTCATTTTTGACATAATCCACTTTTCACCTTTAATGAATGAAATTCCAGGTAAAAACTCCTTTGCCATGAAGAAGATCCAAATTCAACCAGTTCAGGCTAGTAAACCTGTTTGAAAGACCTTTTTTCAGTGAAATGCAGCTTAGTGCAAAAACAGGCTGCTCTCGCTCTGAAACGCTCATTTTTCACATAAGCCACTTTTCAGCGCTAAAACAGCCTCCAATCGCTCTGAAACGCTCATTTTTGACATAAGCCACTTTTCACCTTTAATGAATGAAATTCCAGGTAAAAACTCCTTTGCCATGAAGAAGATCCAAATTCAACCAGTTCAGGCTAGTAAACCTGTTTGAAAGACCTTTTTTCAGTGAAATGCAGCTTAGTGCAAAAACAGGCTGCTCTCGCTCTGAAACGCTCATTTTTCACATAAGCCACTTTTCAGCCTTAGGCGACTGTACAGTGCTAAAACAGCCTCCAATCGCTCTGAAACGCTCATTTTTGACATAATCCACTTTTCACCTTTAATGAATGAAATTCCAGGTAAAAACTCCTTTGCCATGAAGAAGATCCAAATTCAACCAGTTCAGGCTAGTAAACCTGTTTGAAAGACCTTTTTTCAGTGAAATGCAGCTTAGTGCAAAAACAGGCTGCTCTCGCTCTGAAACGCTCATTTTTCACATAAGCCACTTTTCAGCGCTAAAACAGCCTCCAATCGCTCTGAAACGCTCATTTTTGACATAAGCCACTTTTCACCTTTAATGAATGAAATTCCAGGTAAAAACTCCTTTGCCATGAAGAAGATCCAAATTCAACCAGTTCAGGCTAGTAAACCTGTTTGAAAGACCTTTTTTCAGTGAAATGCAGCTTAGTGCAAAAACAGGCTGCTCTCGCTCTGAAACGCTCATTTTTCACATAAGCCACTTTTCAGCCTTAGGCGACTGTACAGTGCTAAAACAGCCTCCAATCGCTCTGAAACGCTCATTTTTGACATAAGCCACTTTTCACCTTTAATGAATGAAATTCCAGGTAAAAACTCCTTTGCCATGAAGAAGATCCAAATTCAACCAGTTCAGGCTAGTAAACCTGTTTGAAAGACCTTTTTTCAGTGAAATGCAGCTTAGTGCAAAAACAGGCTGCTCTCGCTCTGAAACGCTCATTTTTCACATAAGCCACTTTTCAGCGCTAAAACAGCCTCCAATCGCTCTGAAACGCTCATTTTTGACATAAGCCACTTTTCACCTTTAATGAATGAAATTCCAGGTAAAAACTCCTTTGCCATGAAGAAGATCCAAATTCAACCAGTTCAGGCTAGTAAACCTGTTTGAAAGACCTTTTTTCAGTGAAATGCAGCTTAGTGCAAAAACAGGCTGCTCTCGCTCTGAAACGCTCATTTTTCACATAAGCCACTTTTCAGCCTTAGGCGACTGTACAGTGCTAAAACAGCCTCCAATCGCTCTGAAACGCTCATTTTTGACATAAGCCACTTTTCACCTTTAATGAATGAAATTCCAGGTAAAAACTCCTTTGCCATGAAGAAGATCCAAATTCAACCAGTTCAGGCTAGTAAACCTGTTTGAAAGACCTTTTTTCAGTGAAATGCAGCTTAGTGCAAAAACAGGCTGCTCTCGCTCTGAAACGCTCATTTTTCACATAAGCCACTTTTCAGCCTTAGGCGACTGTACAGTGCTAAAACAGCCTCCAATCGCTCTGAAACGCTCATTTTTGACATAATCCACTTTTCACCTTTAATGAATGAAATTCCAGGTAAAAACTCCTTTGCCATGAAGAAGATCCAAATTCAACCAGTTCAGGCTAGTAAACCTGTTTGAAAGACCTTTTTTCAGTGAAATGCAGCTTAGTGCAAAAACAGGCTGCTCTCGCTCTGAAACGCTCATTTTTCACATAAGCCACTTTTCAGCGCTAAAACAGCCTCCAATCGCTCTGAAACGCTCATTTTTGACATAAGCCACTTTTCACCTTTAATGAATGAAATTCCAGGTAAAAACTCCTTTGCCATGAAGAAGATCCAAATTCAACCAGTTCAGGCTAGTAAACCTGTTTGAAAGACCTTTTTTCAGTGAAATGCAGCTTAGTGCAAAAACAGGCTGCTCTCGCTCTGAAACGCTCATTTTTCACATAAGCCACTTTTCAGCCTTAGGCGACTGTACAGTGCTAAAACAGCCTCCAATCGCTCTGAAACGCTCATTTTTCACATAAGCCACTTTTCAGCGCTAAAACAGCCTCCAATCGCTCTGAAACGCTCATTTTTGACATAAGCCACATTTCACCTTTAATGAATGAAATTCCAGGTAAAAACTCCTTTGCCATGAAGAAGATCCAAATTCAACCAGTTCAGGCTAGTAAACCTGTTTGAAAGACCTTTTTTCAGTGAAATGCAGCTTAGTGCAAAAACAGGCTGCTCTCGCTCTGAAACGCTCATTTTTGACATAAGCCACTTTTCACCTTTAATGAATGAAATTCCAGGTAAAAACTCCTTTGCCATGAATAAGATCCAAATTCAACCAGTTCAGGCTAGTAAACCTGTTTGAAAGACCTTTTTTCAGTGAAATGCAGCTTAGTGCAAAAACAGGCTGCTCTCGCTCTGAAACGCTCATTTTTCACATAAGCCACTTTTCAGCCTTAGGCGACTGTACAGTGCTAAAACAGCCTCCAATCGCTCTGAAACGCTCATTTTTGACATAATCCACTTTTCACCTTTAATGAATGAAATTCCAGGTAAAAACTCCTTTGCCATGAAGAAGATCCAAATTCAACCAGTTCAGGCTAGTAAACCTGTTTGAAAGACCTTTTTTCAGTGAAATGCAGCTTAGTGCAAAAACAGGCTGCTCTCGCTCTGAAACGCTCATTTTTCACATAAGCCACTTTTCAGCCTTAGGCGACTGTACAGTGCTAAAACAGCCTCCAATCGCTCTGAAACGCTCATTTTTGACATAAGCCACTTTTCACCTTTAATGAATGAAATTCCAGGTAAAAACTCCTTTGCCATGAAGAAGATCCAAATTCAACCAGTTCAGGCTAGTAAACCTGTTTGAAAGACCTTTTTTCAGTGAAATGCAGCTTAGTGCAAAAACAGGCTGCTCTCGCTCTGAAACGCTCATTTTTCACATAAGCCACTTTTCAGCGCTAAAACAGCCTCCAATCGCTCTGAAACGCTCATTTTTGACATAAGCCACTTTTCACCTTTAATGAATGAAATTCCAGGTAAAAACTCCTTTGCCATGAAGAAGATCCAAATTCAACCAGTTCAGGCTAGTAAACCTGTTTGAAAGACCTTTTTTCAGTGAAATGCAGCTTAGTGCAAAAACAGGCTGCTCTCGCTCTGAAACGCTCATTTTTCACATAAGCCACTTTTCAGCCTTAGGCGACTGTACAGTGCTAAAACAGCCTCCAATCGCTCTGAAACGCTCATTTTTGACATAAGCCACTTTTCACCTTTAATGAATGAAATTCCAGGTAAAAACTCCTTTGCCATGAAGAAGATCCAAATTCAACCAGTTCAGGCTAGTAAACCTGTTTGAAAGACCTTTTTTCAGTGAAATGCAGCTTAGTGCAAAAACAGGCTGCTCTCGCTCTGAAACGCTCATTTTTCACATAAGCCACTTTTCAGCCTTAGGCGACTGTACAGTGCTAAAACAGCCTCCAATCGCTCTGAAACGCTCATTTTTCACATAAGCCACTTTTCAGCGCTAAAACAGCCTCCAATCGCTCTGAAACGCTCATTTTTGACATAAGCCACATTTCACCTTTAATGAATGAAATTCCAGGTAAAAACTCCTTTGCCATGAAGAAGATCCAAATTCAACCAGTTCAGGCTAGTAAACCTGTTTGAAAGACCTTTTTTCAGTGAAATGCAGCTTAGTGCAAAAACAGGCTGCTCTCGCTCTGAAACGCTCATTTTTCACATAAGCCACTTTTCAGCGCTAAAACAGCCTCCAATCGCTCTGAAACGCTCATTTTTGACATAAGCCACTTTTCACCTTTAATGAATGAAATTCCAGGTAAAAACTCCTTTGCCATGAATAAGATCCAAATTCAACCAGTTCAGGCTAGTAAACCTGTTTGAAAGACCTTTTTTCAGTGAAATGCAGCTTAGTGCAAAAACAGGCTGCTCTCGCTCTGAAACGCTCATTTTTCACATAAGCCACTTTTCAGCCTTAGGCGACTGTACAGTGCTAAAACAGCCTCCAATCGCTCTGAAACGCTCATTTTTGACATAATCCACTTTTCACCTTTAATGAATGAAATTCCAGGTAAAAACTCCTTTGCCATGAAGAAGATCCAAATTCAACCAGTTCAGGCTAGTAAACCTGTTTGAAAGACCTTTTTTCAGTGAAATGCAGCTTAGTGCAAAAACAGGCTGCTCTCGCTCTGAAACGCTCATTTTTCACATAAGCCACTTTTCAGCCTTAGGCGACTGTACAGTGCTAAAACAGCCTCCAATCGCTCTGAAACGCTCATTTTTGACATAAGCCACTTTTCACCTTTAATGAATGAAATTCCAGGTAAAAACTCCTTTGCCATGAAGAAGATCCAAATTCAACCAGTTCAGGCTAGTAAACCTGTTTGAAAGACCTTTTTTCAGTGAAATGCAGCTTAGTGCAAAAACAGGCTGCTCTCGCTCTGAAACGCTCATTTTTCACATAAGCCACTTTCAGCGCTAAAACAGCCTCCAATCGCTCTGAAACGCTCATTTTTGACATAAGCCACTTTTCACCTTTAATGAATGAAATTCAGGTAAAAACTCCTTTGCCATGAAGAAGATCCAAATTCAACCAGTTCAGGCTAGTAAACCTGTTTGAAAGACCTTTTTTCAGTGAAATGCAGCTTAGTGCAAAAACAGGCTGCTCTCGCTCTGAAACGCTCATTTTTCACATAAGCCACTTTTCAGCCTTAGGCGACTGTACAGTGCTATAACAGCCTCCAATCGCTCTGAAACGCTCATTTTTGACATAAGCCACTTTTCACCTTTAATGAATGAAATTCCAGGTAAAAACTCCTTTGCCATGAAGAAGATCCAAATTCAACCAGTTCAGGCTAGTAAACCTGTTTGAAAGGCCTTTTTTCAGTGAAATGCAGCTTAGTGCAAAAACAGGCTGCTCTCGCTCTGAAACGCTCATTTTTCACATAAGCCACTTTTCAGTGCTAAAACAGCCTCCAATCGCTCTGAAACGCTCATTTTTGACATAAGCCACTTTTCACCTTTAATGAATGAAATTCCAGGTAAAAACTCCTTTGCCATGAAGAAGATCCAAATTCAACCAGTTCAGGCTAGTAAACCTGTTTGAAAGACCTTTTTTCAGTGAAATGCAGCTTAGTGCAAAAACAGGCTGCTCTCGCTCTGAAACGCTCATTTTTCACATAAGCCACTTTTCAGCGCTAAAACAGCCTCCAATCGCTCTGAAACGCTCATTTTTGACATAAGCCACTTTTCACCTTTAATGAATGAAATTCCAGGTAAAAACTCCTTTGCCATGAAGAAGATCCAAATTCAACCAGTTCAGGCTAGTAAACCTGTTTGAAAGACCTTTTTTCAGTGAAATGCAGCTTAGTGCAAAAACAGGCTGCTCTCGCTCTGAAACGCTCATTTTTCACATAAGCCACTTTTCAGCCTTAGGCGACTGTACAGTGCTAAAACAGCCTCCAATCGCTCTGAAACGCTCATTTTTGACATAAGCCACTTTTCACCTTTAATGAATGAAATTCCAGGTAAAAACTCCTTTGCCATGAAGAAGATCCAAATTCAACCAGTTCAGGCTAGTAAACCTGTTTGAAAGACCTTTTTTCAGTGAAATGCAGCTTAGTGCAAAACAGGCTGCTCTCGCTCTGAAACGCTCATTTTTCACATAAGCCACTTTTCAGCGCTAAAACAGCCTCCAATCGCTCTGAAACGCTCATTTTTGACATAAGCCACTTTTCACCTTTAATGAATGAAATTCCAGGTAAAAACTCCTTTGCCATGAAGAAGATCCAAATTCAACCAGTTCAGGCTAGTAAACCTGTTTGAAAGACCTTTTTTCAGTGAAATGCAGCTTAGTGCAAAAACAGGCTGCTCTCGCTCTGAAACGCTCATTTTTCACATAAGCCACTTTTCAGCGCTAAAACAGCCTCCAATCGCTCTGAAACGCTCATTTTTGACATAAGCCACTTTTCACCTTTAATGAATGAAATTCCAGGTAAAAACTCCTTTGCCATGAAGAAGATCCAAATTCAACCAGTTCAGGCTAGTAAACCTGTTTGAAAGACCTTTTTTCAGTGAAATGCAGCTTAGTGCAAAAACAGGCTGCTCTCGCTCTGAAACGCTCATTTTTCACATAAGCCACTTTTCAGCCTTAGGCGACTGTACAGTGCTAAAACAGCCTCCAATCGCTCTGAAACGCTCATTTTTGACATAAGCCACTTTTCACCTTTAATGAATGAAATTCCAGGTAAAAACTCCTTTGCCATGAAGAAGATCCAAATTCAACCAGTTCAGGCTAGTAAACCTGTTTGAAAGACCTTTTTTCAGTGAAATGCAGCTTAGTGCAAAAAACAGGCTGCTCTCGCTCTGAAACGCTCATTTTTCACATAAGCCACTTTTCAGCCTTAGGCGACTGTACAGTGCTAAAACAGCCTCCAATCGCTCTGAAACGCTCATTTTTCACATAAGCCACTTTTCAGCGCTAAAACAGCCTCCAATCGCTCTGAAACGCTCATTTTTGACATAAGCCACATTTCACCTTTAATGAATGAAATTCCAGGTAAAAACTCCTTTGCCATGAAGAAGATCCAAATTCAACCAGTTCAGGCTAGTAAACCTGTTTGAAAGACCTTTTTTCAGTGAAATGCAGCTTAGTGCAAAAACAGGCTGCTCTCGCTCTGAAACGCTCATTTTTCACATAAGCCACTTTTCAGCGCTAAAACAGCCTCCAATCGCTCTGAAACGCTCATTTTTGACATAAGCCACTTTTCACCTTTAATGAATGAAATTCCAGGTAAAAACTCCTTTGCCATGAAGAAGATCCAAATTCAACCAGTTCAGGCTAGTAAACCTGTTTGAAAGACCTTTTTTCAGTGAAATGCAGCTTAGTGCAAAAACAGGCTGCTCTCGCTCTGAAACGCTCATTTTTCACATAAGCCACTTTTCAGCCTTAGGCGACTGTACAGTGCTAAAACAGCCTCCAATCGCTCTGAAACGCTCATTTTTCACATAAGCCACTTTTCAGCGCTAAAACAGCCTCCAATCGCTCTGAAACGCTCATTTTTGACATAAGCCACATTACACCTTTAATGAATGAAATTCCAGGTAAAAACTCCTTTGCCATGAAGAAGATCCAAATTCAACCAGTTCAGGCTAGTAAACCTGTTTGAAAGACCTTTTTTCAGTGAAATGCAGCTTAGTGCAAAAAACAGGCTGCTCTCGCTCTGAAACGCTCATTTTTGACATAACCCACTTTTCAGCCTTAATGAATTAAATTCCAGGTAAAAACTCATTTGCCATGAAGAAGATCCAAATTCAACCAGTTCAGGCTAGTAAACCTGTTTGAAAGACCTTTTTTCAGTGAAATGCAGCTTAGTGCAAAAACAGGCTGCTCTCGCTCTGAAACGCTCATTTTTCACATAAGCCACTTTTCAGCGCTAAAACAGCCTCCAATCGCTCTGAAACGCTCATTTTTGACATAAGCCACTTTTCACCTTTAATGAATGAAATTCCAGGTAAAAACTCCTTTGCCATGAATAAGATCCAAATTCAACCAGTTCAGGCTAGTAAACCTGTTTGAAAGACCTTTTTTCAGTGAAATGCAGCTTAGTGCAAAAACAGGCTGCTCTCGCTCTGAAACGCTCATTTTTCACATAAGCCACTTTTCAGCCTTAGGCGACTGTACAGTGCTAAAACAGCCTCCAATCGCTCTGAAACGCTCATTTTTGACATAATCCACTTTTCACCTTTAATGAATGAAATTCCAGGTAAAAACTCCTTTGCCATGAAGAAGATCCAAATTCAACCAGTTCAGGCTAGTAAACCTGTTTGAAAGACCTTTTTTCAGTGAAATGCAGCTTAGTGCAAAAACAGGCTGCTCTCGCTCTGAAACGCTCATTTTTCACATAAGCCACTTTTCAGCCTTAGGCGACTGTACAGTGCTAAAACAGCCTCCAATCGCTCTGAAACGCTCATTTTTCACATAAGCCACTTTTCACCTTTAATGAATGAAATTCCAGGTAAAAACTCCTTTGCCATGAAGAAGATCCAAATTCAACCAGTTCAGGCTAGTAAACCTGTTTGAAAGACCTTTTTTCAGTGAAATGCAGCTTAGTGCAAAAACAGGCTGCTCTCGCTCTGAAACGCTCATTTTTCACATAAGCCACTTTTCAGCCTTAGGCGACTGTACAGTGCTAAAACAGCCTCCAATCGCTCTGAAACGCTCATTTTTGACATAATCCACTTTTCACCTTTAATGAATGAAATTCCAGGTAAAAACTCCTTTGCCATGAAGAAGATCCAAATTCAACCAGTTCAGGCTAGTAAACCTGTTTGAAAGACCTTTTTTCAGTGAAATGCAGCTTAGTGCAAAAACAGGCTGCTCTCGCTCTGAAACGCTCATTTTTCACATAAGCCACTTTTCAGCGCTAAAACAGCCTCCAATCGCTCTGAAACGCTCATTTTTGACATAAGCCACTTTTCACCTTTAATGAATGAAATTCCAGGTAAAAAACTCCTTTGCCATGAAGAAGATCCAAATTCAACCAGTTCAGGCTAGTAAACCTGTTTGAAAGACCTTTTTTCAGTGAAATGCAGCTTAGTGCAAAAACAGGCTGCTCTCGCTCTGAAACGCTCATTTTTCACATAAGCCACTTTTCAGCGCTAAAACAGCCTCCAATCGCTCTGAAACGCTCATTTTTGACATAAGCCACTTTTCACCTTTAATGAATGAAATTCCAGGTAAAAACTCCTTTGCCATGAAGAAGATCCAAATTCAACCAGTTCAGGCTAGTAAACCTGTTTGAAAGACCTTTTTTCAGTGAAATGCAGCTTAGTGCAAAAACAGGCTGCTCTCGCTCTGAAACGCTCATTTTTCACATAAGCCACTTTTCAGCCTTAGGCGACTGTACAGTGCTAAAACAGCCTCCAATCGCTCTGAAACGCTCATTTTTCACATAAGCCACTTTTCAGCGCTAAAACAGCCTCCAATCGCTCTGAAACGCTCATTTTTGACATAAGCCACATTACACCTTTAATGAATGAAATTCCAGGTAAAAACTCCTTTGCCATGAAGAAGATCCAAATTCAACCAGTTCAGGCTAGTAAACCTGTTTGAAAGACCTTTTTTCAGTGAAATGCAGCTTAGTGCAAAAAACAGGCTGCTCTCGCTCTGAAACGCTCATTTTTGACATAACCCACTTTTCAGCCTTAATGAATTAAATTCCAGGTAAAAACTCATTTGCCATGAAGAAGATCCAAATTCAACCAGTTCAGGCTAGTAAACCTGTTTGAAAGACCTTTTTTCAGTGAAATGCAGCTTAGTGCAAAAACAGGCTGCTCTCGCTCTGAAACGCTCATTTTTCACATAAGCCACTTTTCAGCGCTAAAACAGCCTCCAATCGCTCTGAAACGCTCATTTTTGACATAAGCCACTTTTCACCTTTAATGAATGAAATTCCAGGTAAAAACTCCTTTGCCATGAATAAGATCCAAATTCAACCAGTTCAGGCTAGTAAACCTGTTTGAAAGACCTTTTTTCAGTGAAATGCAGCTTAGTGCAAAAACAGGCTGCTCTCGCTCTGAAACGCTCATTTTTCACATAAGCCACTTTTCAGCCTTAGGCGACTGTACAGTGCTAAAACAGCCTCCAATCGCTCTGAAACGCTCATTTTTGACATAATCCACTTTTCACCTTTAATGAATGAAATTCCAGGTAAAAACTCCTTTGCCATGAAGAAGATCCAAATTCAACCAGTTCAGGCTAGTAAACCTGTTTGAAAGACCTTTTTTCAAACAGGTTTACTAGCCTGAACTGGTTGAATTTGGATCTTCTTCATGGCAAAGGAGTTTTTACCTGGAATTTCATTCATTAAAGGTGAAAAGTGGATTATGTCAAAAATGAGCGTTTCAGAGCGATTGGAGGCTGTTTTAGCACTGTACAGTCGCCTAAGGCTGAAAAGTGGCTTATGTGAAAAATGAGCGTTTCAGAGCGAGAGCAGCCTGTTTTTGCACTAAGCTGCATTTCACTGAAAAAAGGTCTTTCAAACAGGTTTACTAGCCTGAACTGGTTGAATTTGGATCTTATTCATGGCAAAGGAGTTTTTACCTGGAATTTCATTCATTAAAGGTGAAAAGTGGCTTATGTCAAAAATGAGCGTTTCAGAGCGATTGGAGGCTGTTTTAGCGCTGAAAAGTGGCTTATGTGAAAAATGAGCGTTTCAGAGCTGAGAGCAGCCTGTTTTTGCACTAAGCTGCATTTCACTGAAAAAAGGTCTTTCAACAGGTTTACTAGCCTGAACTGGTTGAATTTGGATCTTCTTCATGGCAAATGAGTTTTTACCTGGAATTTAATTCATTAAGGCTGAAAAGTGGGTTATGTCAAAAATGAGCGTTTCAGAGCGAGAGCAGCCTGTTTTTTGCACTAAGCTGCATTTCACTGAAAAAAGGTCTTTCAAACAGGTTTACTAGCCTGAACTGGTTGAATTTGGATCTTCTTCATGGCAAAGGAGTTTTTACCTGGAATTTCATTCATTAAAGGTGTAATGTGGCTTATGTCAAAAATGAGCGTTTCAGAGCGATTGGAGGCTGTTTTAGCGCTGAAAAGTGGCTTATGTGAAAAATGAGCGTTTCAGAGCGATTGGAGGCTGTTTTAGCACTGTACAGTCGCCTAAGGCTGAAAAGTGGCTTATGTGAAAAATGAGCGTTTCAGAGCGAGAGCAGCCTGTTTTTGCACTAAGCTGCATTTCACTGAAAAAAGGTCTTTCAAACAGGTTTACTAGCCTGAACTGGTTGAATTTGGATCTTCTTCATGGCAAAGGAGTTTTTACCTGGAATTTCATTCATTAAAGGTGAAAAGTGGCTTATGTCAAAATGAGCGTTTCAGAGCGATTGGAGGCTGTTTTAGCGCTGAAAAGTGGCTTATGTGAAAAATGAGCGTTTCAGAGCGAGAGCAGCCTGTTTTTGCACTAAGCTGCATTTCACTGAAAAAAGGTCTTTCAAACAGGTTTACTAGCCTGAACTGGTTGAATTTGGATCTTCTTCATGGCAAAGGAGTTTTTACCTGGAATTTCATTCATTAAAGGTGAAAAGTGGCTTATGTCAAAAATGAGCGTTTCAGAGCGATTGGAGGCTGTTTTAGCGCTGAAAAGTGGCTTATGTGAAAAATGAGCGTTTCAGAGCGAGAGCAGCCTGTTTTTGCACTAAGCTGCATTTCACTGAAAAAAGGTCTTTCAAACAGGTTTACTAGCCTGAACTGGTTGAATTTGGATCTTCTTCATGGCAAAGGAGTTTTTACCTGGAATTTCATTCATTAAAGGTGAAAAGTGGATTATGTCAAAAATGAGCGTTTCAGAGCGATTGGAGGCTGTTTTAGCACTGTACAGTCGCCTAAGGCTGAAAAGTGGCTTATGTGAAAAATGAGCGTTTCAGAGCGAGAGCAGCCTGTTTTTGCACTAAGCTGCATTTCACTGAAAAAAGGTCTTTCAAACAGGTTTACTAGCCTGAACTGGTTGAATTTGGATCTTCTTCATGGCAAAGGAGTTTTTACCTGGAATTTCATTCATTAAAGGTGAAAAGTGGCTTATGTGAAAAATGAGCGTTTCAGAGCGATTGGAGGCTGTTTTAGCACTGTACAGTCGCCTAAGGCTGAAAAGTGGCTTATGTGAAAAATGAGCGTTTCAGAGCGAGAGCAGCCTGTTTTTGCACTAAGCTGCATTTCACTGAAAAAAGGTCTTTCAAACAGGTTTACTAGCCTGAACTGGTTGAATTTGGATCTTCTTCATGGCAAAGGAGTTTTTACCTGGAATTTCATTCATTAAAGGTGAAAAGTGGATTATGTCAAAAATGAGCGTTTCAGAGCGATTGGAGGCTGTTTTAGCACTGTACAGTCGCCTAAGGCTGAAAAGTGGCTTATGTGAAAAATGAGCGTTTCAGAGCGAGAGCAGCCTGTTTTTGCACTAAGCTGCATTTCACTGAAAAAAGGTCTTTCAAACAGGTTTACTAGCCTGAACTGGTTGAATTTGGATCTTATTCATGGCAAAGGAGTTTTTACCTGGAATTTCATTCATTAAAGGTGAAAAGTGGCTTATGTCAAAAATGAGCGTTTCAGAGCGATTGGAGGCTGTTTTAGCGCTGAAAAGTGGCTTATGTGAAAAATGAGCGTTTCAGAGCGAGAGCAGCCTGTTTTTGCACTAAGCTGCATTTCACTGAAAAAAGGTCTTTCAAAACAGGTTTACTAGCCTGAACTGGTTGAATTTGGATCTTCTTCATGGCAAATGAGTTTTTACCTGGAATTTAATTCATTAAGGCTGAAAAGTGGGTTATGTCAAAATGAGCGTTTCAGAGCGAGAGCAGCCTGTTTTTTGCACTAAGCTGCATTTCACTGAAAAAAGGTCTTTCAAACAGGTTTACTAGCCTGAACTGGTTGAATTTGGATCTTCTTCATGGCAAAGGAGTTTTTACCTGGAATTTCATTCATTAAAGGTGTAATGTGGCTTATGTCAAAAATGAGCGTTTCAGAGCGATTGGAGGCTGTTTTAGCGCTGAAAAGTGGCTTATGTGAAAAATGAGCGTTTCAGAGCGATTGGAGGCTGTTTTAGCACTGTACAGTCGCCTAAGGCTGAAAAGTGGCTTATGTGAAAAATGAGCGTTTCAGAGCGAGAGCAGCCTGTTTTTGCACTAAGCTGCATTTCACTGAAAAAAGGTCTTTCAAACAGGTTTACTAGCCTGAACTGGTTGAATTTGGATCTTCTTCATGGCAAAGGAGTTTTTACCTGGAATTTCATTCATTAAAGGTGAAAAGTGGCTTATGTCAAAAATGAGCGTTTCAGAGCGATTGGAGGCTGTTTTAGCGCTGAAAAGTGGCTTATGTGAAAAATGAGCGTTTCAGAGCGAGAGCAGCCTGTTTTTGCACTAAGCTGCATTTCACTGAAAAAAGGTCTTTCAAACAGGTTTACTAGCCTGAACTGGTTGAATTTGGATCTTCTTCATGGCAAAGGAGTTTTTACCTGGAATTTCATTCATTAAAGGTGAAATGTGGCTTATGTCAAAAATGAGCGTTTCAGAGCGATTGGAGGCTGTTTTAGCGCTGAAAAGTGGCTTATGTGAAAAATGAGCGTTTCAGAGCGATTGGAGGCTGTTTTAGCACTGTACAGTCGCCTAAGGCTGAAAAGTGGCTTATGTGAAAAATGAGCGTTTCAGAGCGAGAGCAGCCTGTTTTTGCACTAAGCTGCATTTCACTGAAAAAAGGTCTTTCAAACAGGTTTACTAGCCTGAACTGGTTGAATTTGGATCTTCTTCATGGCAAAGGAGTTTTTACCTGGAATTTCATTCATTAAAGGTGAAAAGTGGCTTATGTCAAAAATGAGCGTTTCAGAGCGATTGGAGGCTGTTTTAGCACTGTACAGTCGCCTAAGGCTGAAAAGTGGCTTATGTGAAAAATGAGCGTTTCAGAGCGAGAGCAGCCTGTTTTTGCACTAAGCTGCATTTCACTGAAAAAAGGTCTTTCAAACAGGTTTACTAGCCTGAACTGGTTGAATTTGGATCTTCTTCATGGCAAAGGAGTTTTTACCTGGAATTTCATTCATTAAAGGTGAAAAGTGGCTTATGTCAAAAATGAGCGTTTCAGAGCGATTGGAGGCTGTTTTAGCGCTGAAAAGTGGCTTATGTGAAAAATGAGCGTTTCAGAGCGAGAGCAGCCTGTTTTTGCACTAAGCTGCATTTCACTGAAAAAAGGTCTTTCAAACAGGTTTACTAGCCTGAACTGGTTGAATTTGGATCTTCTTCATGGCAAAGGAGTTTTTACCTGGAATTTCATTCATTAAAGGTGAAAAGTGGCTTATGTCAAAAATGAGCGTTTCAGAGCGATTGGAGGCTGTTTTAGCGCTGAAAAGTGGCTTATGTGAAAAATGAGCGTTTCAGAGCGAGAGCAGCCTGTTTTTGCACTAAGCTGCATTTCACTGAAAAAGGTCTTTCAAACAGGTTTACTAGCCTGAACTGGTTGAATTTGGATCTTCTTCATGGCAAAGGAGTTTTTACCTGGAATTTCATTCATTAAAGGTGAAAAGTGGCTTATGTCAAAAATGAGCGTTTCAGAGCGATTGGAGGCTGTTTTAGCACTGTACAGTCGCCTAAGGCTGAAAAGTGGCTTATGTGAAAAATGAGCGTTTCAGAGCGAGAGCAGCCTGTTTTTGCACTAAGCTGCATTTCACTGAAAAAAGGTCTTTCAAACAGGTTTACTAGCCTGAACTGGTTGAATTTGGATCTTCTTCATGGCAAAGGAGTTTTTACCTGGAATTTCATTCATTAAAGGTGAAAAGTGGCTTATGTCAAAAATGAGCGTTTCAGAGCGATTGGAGGCTGTTTTAGCGCTGAAAGTGGCTTATGTGAAAAATGAGCGTTTCAGAGCGAGAGCAGCCTGTTTTTGCACTAAGCTGCATTTCACTGAAAAAAGGTCTTTCAAACAGGTTTACTAGCCTGAACTGGTTGAATTTGGATCTTCTTCATGGCAAAGGAGTTTTTACCTGGAATTTCATTCATTAAAGGTGAAAAGTGGCTTATGTCAAAAATGAGCGTTTCAGAGCGATTGGAGGCTGTTTTAGCACTGAAAAGTGGCTTATGTGAAAAATGAGCGTTTCAGAGCGAGAGCAGCCTGTTTTTGCACTAAGCTGCATTTCACTGAAAAAGGCCTTTCAAACAGGTTTACTAGCCTGAACTGGTTGAATTTGGATCTTCTTCATGGCAAAGGAGTTTTTACCTGGAATTTCATTCATTAAAGGTGAAAAGTGGCTTATGTCAAAAATGAGCGTTTCAGAGCGATTGGAGGCTGTTATAGCACTGTACAGTCGCCTAAGGCTGAAAAGTGGCTTATGTGAAAAATGAGCGTTTCAGAGCGAGAGCAGCCTGTTTTTGCACTAAGCTGCATTTCACTGAAAAAGGTCTTTCAAACAGGTTTACTAGCCTGAACTGGTTGAATTTGGATCTTCTTCATGGCAAAGGAGTTTTTACCTGGAATTTCATTCATTAAAGGTGAAAAGTGGCTTATGTCAAAAATGAGCGTTTCAGAGCGATTGGAGGCTGTTTTAGCGCTGAAAAGTGGCTTATGTGAAAAATGAGCGTTTCAGAGCGAGAGCAGCCTGTTTTTGCACTAAGCTGCATTTCACTGAAAAAAAGGTCTTTCAAACAGGTTTACTAGCCTGAACTGGTTGAATTTGGATCTTCTTCATGGCAAAGGAGTTTTTACCTGGAATTTCATTCATTAAAGGTGAAAAGTGGCTTATGTCAAAAATGAGCGTTTCAGAGCGATTGGAGGCTGTTTTAGCACTGTACAGTCGCCTAAGGCTGAAAAGTGGCTTATGTGAAAAATGAGCGTTTCAGAGCGAGAGCAGCCTGTTTTTGCACTAAGCTGCATTTCACTGAAAAAGGTCTTTCAAACAGGTTTACTAGCCTGAACTGGTTGAATTTGGATCTTCTTCATGGCAAAGGAGTTTTTACCTGGAATTTCATTCATTAAAGGTGAAAAGTGGATTATGTCAAAAATGAGCGTTTCAGAGCGATTGGAGGCTGTTTTAGCACTGTACAGTCGCCTAAGGCTGAAAAGTGGCTTATGTGAAAAATGAGCGTTTCAGAGCGAGAGCAGCCTGTTTTTGCACTAAGCTGCATTTCACTGAAAAAAGGTCTTTCAAACAGGTTTACTAGCCTGAACTGGTTGAATTTGGATCTTATTCATGGCAAAGGAGTTTTTACCTGGAATTTCATTCATTAAAGGTGAAAAGTGGCTTATGTCAAAAATGAGCGTTTCAGAGCGATTGGAGGCTGTTTTAGCGCTGAAAAGTGGCTTATGTGAAAAATGAGCGTTTCAGAGCGAGAGCAGCCTGTTTTTGCACTAAGCTGCATTTCACTGAAAAAAGGTCTTTCAAACAGGTTTACTAGCCTGAACTGGTTGAATTTGGATCTTCTTCATGGCAAAGGAGTTTTTACCTGGAATTTCATTCATTAAAGGTGAAATGTGGCTTATGTCAAAAATGAGCGTTTCAGAGCGATTGGAGGCTGTTTTAGCGCTGAAAAGTGGCTTATGTGAAAAATGAGCGTTTCAGAGCGATTGGAGGCTGTTTTAGCACTGTACAGTCGCCTAAGGCTGAAAGTGGCTTATGTGAAAAATGAGCGTTTCAGAGCGAGAGCAGCCTGTTTTTGCACTAAGCTGCATTTCACTGAAAAAAGGTCTTTCAAACAGGTTTACTAGCCTGAACTGGTTGAATTTGGATCTTCTTCATGGCAAAGGAGTTTTTACCTGGAATTTCATTCATTAAAGGTGAAAAGTGGCTTATGTCAAAAATGAGCGTTTCAGAGCGATTGGAGGCTGTTTTAGCACTGTACAGTCGCCTAAGGCTGAAAAGTGGCTTATGTGAAAAATGAGCGTTTCAGAGCGAGAGCAGCCTGTTTTTGCACTAAGCTGCATTTCACTGAAAAAAGGTCTTTCAAACAGGTTTACTAGCCTGAACTGGTTGAATTTGGATCTTCTTCATGGCAAAGGAGTTTTTACCTGGAATTTCATTCATTAAAGGTGAAAAGTGGCTTATGTCAAAAATGAGCGTTTCAGAGCGATTGGAGGCTGTTTAGCGCTGAAAAGTGGCTTATGTGAAAAATGAGCGTTTCAGAGCGAGAGCAGCCTGTTTTTGCACTAAGCTGCATTTCACTGAAAAAAGGTCTTTCAAACAGGTTTACTAGCCTGAACTGGTTGAATTTGGATCTTCTTCATGGCAAAGGAGTTTTTACCTGGAATTTCATTCATTAAAGGTGAAAAGTGGCTTATGTCAAAAATGAGCGTTTCAGAGCGATTGGAGGCTGTTTTAGCACTGTACAGTCGCCTAAGGCTGAAAAGTGGCTTATGTGAAAAATGAGCGTTTCAGAGCGAGAGCAGCCTGTTTTTGCACTAAGCTGCATTTCACTGAAAAAGGTCTTTCAAACAGGTTTACTAGCCTGAACTGGTTGAATTTGGATCTTCTTCATGGCAAAGGAGTTTTTACCTGGAATTTCATTCATTAAAGGTGAAAAGTGGATTATGTCAAAAATGAGCGTTTCAGAGCGATTGGAGGCTGTTTTAGCACTGTACAGTCGCCTAAGGCTGAAAAGTGGCTTATGTGAAAAATGAGCGTTTCAGAGCGAGAGCAGCCTGTTTTTGCACTAAGCTGCATTTCACTGAAAAAAGGTCTTTCAAACAGGTTTACTAGCCTGAACTGGTTGAATTTGGATCTTATTCATGGCAAAGGAGTTTTTACCTGGAATTTCATTCATTAAAGGTGAAAAGTGGCTTATGTCAAAAATGAGCGTTTCAGAGCGAGAGCAGCTGTTTTTGCACTAAGCTGCATTTCACTGAAAAAAGGTCTTTCAAACAGGTTTACTAGCCTGAACTGGTTGAATTTGGATCTTCTTCATGGCAAAGGAGTTTTTACCTGGAATTTCATTCATTAAAGGTGAAATGTGGCTTATGTCAAAAATGAGCGTTTCAGAGCGATTGGAGGCTGTTTTAGCGCTGAAAAGTGGCTTATGTGAAAAATGAGCGTTTCAGAGCGATTGGAGGCTGTTTTAGCACTGTACAGTCGCCTAAGGCTGAAAAGTGGCTTATGTGAAAAATGAGCGTTTCAGAGCGAGAGCAGCCTGTTTTTGCACTAAGCTGCATTTCACTGAAAAAAGGTCTTTCAAACAGGTTTACTAGCCTGAACTGGTTGAATTTGGATCTTCTTCATGGCAAAGGAGTTTTTACCTGGAATTTCATTCATTAAAGGTGAAAAGTGGCTTATGTCAAAAATGAGCGTTTCAGAGCGATTGGAGGCTGTTTTAGCGCTGAAAAGTGGCTTATGTGAAAAATGAGCGTTTCAGAGCGAGAGCAGCCTGTTTTTGCACTAAGCTGCATTTCACTGAAAAAAGGTCTTTCAAACAGGTTTACTAGCCTGAACTGGTTGAATTTGGATCTTCTTCATGGCAAAGGAGTTTTTACCTGGAATTTCATTCATTAAAGGTGAAAAGTGGATTATGTCAAAAATGAGCGTTTCAGAGCGATTGGAGGCTGTTTTAGCACTGTACAGTCGCCTAAGGCTGAAAAGTGGCTTATGTGAAAAATGAGCGTTTCAGAGCGAGAGCAGCCTGTTTTTGCACTAAGCTGCATTTCACTGAAAAAAGGTCTTTCAAACAGGTTTACTAGCCTGAACTGGTTGAATTTGGATCTTCTTCATGGCAAAGGAGTTTTTACCTGGAATTTCATTCATTAAAGGTGAAAAGTGGCTTATGTCAAAAATGAGCGTTTCAGAGCGATTGGAGGCTGTTTTAGCACTGTACAGTCGCCTAAGGCTGAAAAGTGGCTTATGTGAAAAATGAGCGTTTCAGAGCGAGAGCAGCCTGTTTTTGCACTAAGCTGCATTTCACTGAAAAAAGGTCTTTCAAACAGGTTTACTAGCCTGAACTGGTTGAATTTGGATCTTCTTCATGGCAAAGGAGTTTTTACCTGGAATTTCATTCATTAAAGGTGAAAAGTGGCTTATGTCAAAATGAGCGTTTCAGAGCGATTGGAGGCTGTTTTAGCGCTGAAAAGTGGCTTATGTGAAAAATGAGCGTTTCAGAGCGAGAGCAGCCTGTTTTTGCACTAAGCTGCATTTCACTGAAAAAAGGTCTTTCAAACAGGTTTACTAGCCTGAACTGGTTGAATTTGGATCTTCTTCATGGCAAAGGAGTTTTTACCTGGAATTTCATTCATTAAAGGTGAAAAGTGGCTTATGTCAAAAATGAGCGTTTCAGAGCGATTGGAGGCTGTTTTAGCACTGTACAGTCGCCTAAGGCTGAAAAGTGGCTTATGTGAAAAATGAGCGTTTCAGAGCTGAGAGCAGCCTGTTTTTGCACTAAGCTGCATTTCACTGAAAAAAGGTCTTTCAAACAGGTTTACTAGCCTGAACTGGTTGAATTTGGATCTTCTTCATGGCAAAGGAGTTTTTACCTGGAATTTCATTCATTAAAGGTGAAAAGTGGCTTATGTCAAAAATGAGCGTTTCAGAGCGATTGGAGGCTGTTTTAGCGCTGAAAAGTGGCTTATGTGAAAAATGAGCGTTTCAGAGCGAGAGCAGCCTGTTTTTGCACTAAGCTGCATTTCACTGAAAAAGGTCTTTCAAACAGGTTTACTAGCCTGAACTGGTTGAATTTGGATCTTCTTCATGGCAAAGGAGTTTTTACCTGGAATTTCATTCATTAAAGGTGAAAAGTGGATTATGTCAAAAATGAGCGTTTCAGAGCGATTGGAGGCTGTTTTAGCACTGTACAGTCGCCTAAGGCTGAAAAGTGGCTTATGTGAAAAATGAGCGTTTCAGAGCGAGAGCAGCCTGTTTTTGCACTAAGCTGCATTTCACTGAAAAAAGGTCTTTCAAACAGGTTTACTAGCCTGAACTGGTTGAATTTGGATCTTCTTCATGGCAAAGGAGTTTTTACCTGGAATTTCATTCATTAAAGGTGAAAAGTGGCTTATGTCAAAAATGAGCGTTTCAGAGCGATTGGAGGCTGTTTTAGCGCTGAAAAGTGGCTTATGTGAAAATGAGCGTTTCAGAGCGAGAGCAGCCTGTTTTTGCACTAAGCTGCATTTCACTGAAAAAAGGTCTTTCAAACAGGTTTACTAGCCTGAACTGGTTGAATTTGGATCTTCTTCATGGCAAAGGAGTTTTTACCTGGAATTTCATTCATTAAAGGTGAAAAGTGGATTATGTCAAAAATGAGCGTTTCAGAGCGATTGGAGGCTGTTTTAGCACTGTACAGTCGCCTAAGGCTGAAAAGTGGCTTATGTGAAAAATGAGCGTTTCAGAGCGAGAGCAGCCTGTTTTTGCACTAAGCTGCATTTCACTGAAAAAGGTCTTTCAAACAGGTTTACTAGCCTGAACTGGTTGAATTTGGATCTTCTTCATGGCAAAGGAGTTTTTACCTGGAATTTCATTCATTAAAGGTGAAAAGTGGCTTATGTCAAAAATGAGCGTTTCAGAGCGATTGGAGGCTGTTATAGCAGTGAAAAGTGGCTTATGTGAAAAATGAGCGTTTCAGAGCGATTGGAGGCTGTTATAGCACCTGTACAGTCGCCTAAGGCTGAAAAGTGGCTTATGTGAAAAATGAGCGTTTCAGAGCGAGAGCAGCCTGTTTTTGCACTAAGCTGCATTTCACTGAAAAAAAGTCTTTCAAACAGGTTTACTAGCCTGAACTGGTTGAATTTGGATCTTCTTCATGGCAAAGGAGTTTTTACCTGGAATTTCATTCATTAAAGGTGAAAAGTGGCTTATGTCAAAAATGAGCGTTTCAGAGCGATTGGAGGCTGTTTTAGCACTGTACAGTCGCCTAAGGCTGAAAAAGTGGCTTATGTGAAAAAATGAGCGTTTCAGAGCGAGAGCAGCCTGTTTTTGCACTAAGCTGCATTTCACTGAAAAAAGGTCTTTCAAACAGGTTTACTAGCCTGAACTGGTTGAATTTGGATCTTCTTCATGGCAAAGGAGTTTTTACCTGGAATTTCATTCATTAAAGGTGAAAAGTGGATTATGTCAAAAATGAGCGTTTCAGAGCGATTGGAGGCTGTTTTAGCACTGTACAGTCGCCTAAGGCTGAAAAGTGGCTTATGTGAAAAATGAGCGTTTCAGAGCGAGAGCAGCCTGTTTTTGCACTAAGCTGCATTTCACTGAAAAAGGTCTTTCAAACAGGTTTACTAGCCTGAACTGGTTGAATTTGGATCTTATTCATGGCAAAGGAGTTTTTACCTGGAATTTCATTCATTAAAGGTGAAAAGTGGCTTATGTCAAAAATGAGCGTTTCAGAGCGATTGGAGGCTGTTTTAGCGCTGAAAAGTGGCTTATGTGAAAAATGAGCGTTTCAGAGCGAGAGCAGCCTGTTTTTGCACTAAGCTGCATTTCACTGAAAAAAGGTCTTTCAAACAGGTTTACTAGCCTGAACTGGTTGAATTTGGATCTTCTTCATGGCAAATGAGTTTTTACCTGGAATTTAATTCATTAAGGCTGAAAAGTGGGTTATGTCAAAATGAGCGTTTCAGAGCGAGAGCAGCCTGTTTTTTGCACTAAGCTGCATTTCACTGAAAAAAGGTCTTTCAAACAGGTTTACTAGCCTGAACTGGTTGAATTTGGATCTTCTTCATGGCAAAGGAGTTTTTACCTGGAATTTCATTCATTAAAGGTGTAATGTGGCTTATGTCAAAAATGAGCGTTTCAGAGCGATTGGAGGCTGTTTTAGCGCTGAAAAGTGGCTTATGTGAAAAATGAGCGTTTCAGAGCGATTGGAGGCTGTTTTAGCACTGTACAGACGCCTAAGGCTGAAAAGTGGCTTATGTGAAAAATGAGCGTTTCAGAGCGAGAGCAGCCTGTTTTTGCACTAAGCTGCATTTCACTGAAAAAAAGGTCTTTCAAAACAGGTTTACTAGCCTGAACTGGTTGAATTTGGATCTTCTTCATGGCAAAGGAGTTTTTACCTGGAATTTCATTCATTAAAGGTGAAAGTGGCTTATGTCAAAATGAGCGTTTCAGAGCGATTGGAGGCTGTTTTAGCACTGTACAGTCGCCCTAAGGCTGAAAAGTGGCTTATGTGAAAAATGAGCGTTTCAGAGCGAGAGCAGCCTGTTTTTGCACTAAGCTGCATTTCACTGAAAAAAGGTCTTTCAAACAGGTTTACTAGCCTGAACTGGTTGAATTTGGATCTTCTTCATGGCAAAGGAGTTTTACCTGGAATTTCATTCATTAAAGGTGAAAAGTGGCTTATGTCAAAAATGAGCGTTTCAGAGCGATTGGAGGCTGTTTTAGCACTGTACAGTCGCCTAAGGCTGAAAAGTGGCTTATGTGAAAATGAGCGTTTCAGAGCGAGAGCAGCCTGTTTTTGCACTAAGCTGCATTTCACTGAAAAAGGTCTTTCAAACAGGTTTACTAGCCTGAACTGGTTGAATTTGGATCTTCTTCATGGCAAAGGAGTTTTT